>NW_028300914.1:2380000-2395000 GCF_049000335.1 Polistes dominula | reverse complement strand
TTCAAACTCGTTTGAAATGATAAAAAAATAAAAAAATACAATATATATAAAACAAATGAACGAACGTACGTATTGTACAGATAAAACGAATAATTTGATTCAATATTGTTAAATCGAATGATTAGAGAAATATCGTATTTCCTTGATTGAACGAACATTTCGTTAAAAATGAAAAAAAAAAAAAAATAAATAAATAAATAAATAAATATAAAAAAGAAAATTCGATTAAATGCTTTAATAATCATCTCAATTTTTTTCCTCTTCCTGTGTTTTTCATTTTTTCTTTTCTTCTTTTTCTATTTTTTCATAATTTCAATCAATATTGTATAAATAAAATAAAATAAAATGAAATGAAATAAAATGAAATGAAAAAAAAAAACACCGAGGAAAAATAAGAAAAAGAAATAAAAATTGAAAAAAAAAAACAAAACAACCAATTTAAATAATTCGATGCGTATGCGAGGAATTATTATTTTTTTATATACGAAAAATAAAATGAAAAAAAAAGAAAAAAAGAAAAAAAGCTTTTCAATCTATTTTATGTAAATAAAAGTGAAAATTAAATAATTGGATTATACGGTTGTTTAATTGTTTATCCGAAAATTTTGTACAATCTATACTGACATAAATAAAAAAGGAAAAAAAATTTATATAAAATCGTATTAAATTAAATCCTATTATTATTATTATTATTATTATTATTATTATTTATATTCGGATTAAACATATGCAAATATAAAATCATACATAAATAATTTAATGCACATTGCATGATAACTCACTTCCGAATTAAATTTAAAACTAAATATATATATTAATATTAATATTATTTAATACAATAAATAAATAATTAAAATATTAATATAATTATAATAAATTATTAAAAATATAATACATAATAATATAAATAATATAATATAATATAAATGATAATAATTAAAATTAGTATAAATAATAAGTATTAATATAATAAATTAAAGTAATTAACTTATATAATAATAAATTATATAAAATAATAAATAAAAATAATAATAATAAATTAAATAATAAATTAAATTCTTTTTTTATTATTATTTATATTACAATTATATATGTATGAAAAATAATATTAATCTATATTAAACATATGCAAATGTAAAATCATATAAATAATTAAATGCACACACTGAAAGATAACTCACTTCCAAAATAAATTTAAAACTAAATATATATGTATATATAAAATATATTTCAACATAAATATATATATATATATATATATATATATATATCTACACACGTATGCTTACACATGCATGTACCATGTGTGTATATGTATATCCTTCTAAATGAAATTTCACTCAACGTAATCCGCATTTACTTGGTCATTAATTAATTTAATCGGATAAACACACACACGGATTACGATGACAAACACTTTATTAGCGTATTTCTCGTATTTGTTCGAACAAAAGAAAGATAGAAAGAAAAAAAAACCAACACAACTTTATCCTAAAGTTACCTAAATTATACCCCACTCCCTTCTCCCATTCCCTCACCTAACTTTGTGTCACTAATTCTCATCATGACAGAATGAGAAAAAGATAGAGTAATTGAAATAATAGATGTAAAAAGAAAAAAAAAGAGACAATGAGAATGAAAATAAAAAAAGAATTAAAAAAAAAATAAAAAAATCGAGTAATTTTCAGTAAATTAGAAAAAGATATAAAAAAAAAAAAATAAAAAAAATAAAAATGACGAATCGAGAAAGTTCGCGGGCCATTTCGTAATATCTCATTGCATAAGTAGATAAATTAAAAAGCCATGCAACTCGATCTCTCTGACCCCCTTTTTTTCTTTCTCTCTCTCTCTCTCTTTCTCTTTCTCTTTCTCTCTTTCTCTTTATTTCTCTCATATACATTCTATAGTAGATAGAACACAACAGCATTCTCGCGTGCAATATCAAAAAGTTACAAAATATTCCCTTGTATGCATGCAACGGTTGTTGTTTTCTCTCTAAAGTGCAACCAAGAATTCGACAGAAATAGAAAATTCCCACGTGTTTCTAGGTGGTATGGCCCCGAGCGTGCCATTGTTCCCTTCCCCTCCTTTTTCCTTTTTTTTTTTTTTTTTCTATTTTCTATTCGACTTCTATTGTGTCTGTCTCTTTTTATTTGTTTTTTCTCTTTTTCTATTCATAAAGATTATCTCACAATAATTTGACGTATCTTTAAATGTAAATTGTATAATGAATAATAATAATAATAATAATAATAATATATTCATAGATCTAAGTGTATTATTATTTGCATCATAGTATTTTTTAAATACTTTTCTTTGTTGTAGGAAAAAATTTGTTTTGAGTTTTTGTATGCATTTGTATTGATTATTTATTAAATTATAATAATTGATTTCAAATTTCAATAATTTATCCTGAATACTAATTGTCTTAATTTTTTTATATTATTATTATTGATTAGTCATTTAATTAATTAATTAATTTTAAATTTCAATACCTTCCTTTATCGTATAAAAATTATTTTTTTTAATTTGTGTAAATTATTACATTGTTTAATAATTTAATTAATTAGATGATTTCAAATTGTAATACTTTATCCTAAAAACTAATTGTTTTAATTTTTTTTTATATTATTATTATTATTGATTAGTCATTTAATTAATTAATTAATTTCAAATTTCAATACCTTCCTTTATCGTATAAAAATTATTTTTTTTTGTAATTTTTGTAAATTATTATATTGTTAAATTATTTAATTAATTAATTTACTTCACATTTCAACACTTTATCCTAGATACTAATTGTTTTAAATTTTTTATATTATTATTATTGATTAGTCATTTAATTAATTAATTAATTTCAAATTTCAATACCTTCCTTTATCATATAAAAATATTTTCTTAATTTTTGTAAATTATAATATTGTTTAATTATTTAATTAATTAATTAATTTCAATAACTTCCTTTATCGTATAAAAATATCATTTTAATATTTTATACATCTCATTATATTGATTATATTATTTAAATTTATTAATGAAACACTGTAATTAATTATTTAATTAATTTATCTAACGTAAAAAATAAAACAAAAATAAAAAATAATAAAAATAATTTTTAAATATTTTTTTTATACTTGTCAACAAATTTTTGTTCGTATTTTTCAATAAATTTAATTACAATTTGTTTGTTTTTGTAAATAACTTTTCATACTTTTTTCGTATAATTTTTTTTTTTTTTTTTTTTTTTTTTTTTAAATTTGGTATATCTCTATAATAAAATGCTTTTGAATATATGTTACTGTATATAACGATTACTTATTAGAATCAAGTTATTATGGTTAATACAACTGATTTAAAAGAGACATGTAGGTCGTACCAATTTGAAACTTCCTTTCATATATATATACATATATATATATATATATTCACTTTTAATTCCCCTTTTTAACTCTTCTAATTTTCCACTCTAATAACGATATATTCCAAATTTAAATTAATTAATTGTTTTTTGTTTTTTTTTTTTTTTTAATTTTTTGTTTAAAACGATTATCAACATTTTCATTTAATTTCGTGCATCTTCAATTTATGTGAAACATTTTCTATTTTATTATTAATAAAATCATATATGCGCATATATATGTGTATACACGAAATCTTGTTTATTTTATCGATTTAATTATTAGAACAAAGTTATTAATAATTAATATCAAATTGATTTAAAAGGAACATACACATACACACACACACACACACGTGTTGTTGTTGTTGTTGTTGTTATGTTGTGTTCGTACTAAATTACGAACTTCCCTTTCATATAAATTTACATCACTTATAAATTCTACAAACTATTTCAATTTTCCATTTTCATTAGTAAAATATTCTAAACAAATTTTACAGTTTAATAAATGATTTATCTCATGTTTTATTTATTTCTTCATACTAGATTATAAATCATTTAAATATATATTATATGTAATTAAAAAAAAAAAAACATTACAAAAATTCATTTAATATTCTTACTAATTGTATTATTATTTATTAATTATTATTACGACTATATATATATATATATATATATATATATATATATTGGAAATTAATATACTATAAATAGTTTAGATTAAATTATCTAATGAATAAATTCCTAAACGTTATTACAAATATTTCCATCATTTATTTGTATATACACATTCATAAATTAGATTATTAACAAAATTAATTACGTATATACGATGTTTATATATTTAATTAAGATATACCCTCTAGGGGTATATGAATTTACTTTTATCAGATTAATTAGAAAATTCCGTAAAATGATTTACCTAATTGCTATAGAAACGTAAATAGTAGTAGTGGTGTTAGTGTGGTGTGTGTTGTTTTGTTCACCGTTCGAACGTAACGAACTTAACTAACTCGTTTTGTAAACATTACGTCTTATTTTCATATATATATATATGTATATGTACATCACTTTTCTACGAATGAATAATAACAAAGAATATTTTCTTACAATGGTCAAATTGTTTGTATACTTTTCAGTATAAATTATAAACAGTTGATATTTTTCATATGTTTTTCATTCAAAAGTAACATTTCGAAATGATTTCATCGTAGAAATAACATTTTCATATTTTTCATATGTACATATGTATATATGTATATATGTGTATACACATGTTAAATATTAAATGTATATTAATGTATAATACAATTATTGAAATTGTTTATATAGTGATTGAAATAATGACATTTTTATATTTATAAATTAAACGATTGATTTAATTAAAAGTGATCGTGTTAATAGAATTGTAATATTACTCATATGTACATATGTGTACGTGTATGTGTATACACATGTTAAATATTAAATGTGTTAGTAGTGTGTAATACGATTATTGAAATTGTTTATATTGTGATTTAGATAATAAAATGTTCACATTTTTAAATGTATTTCTAATGAAACAAATGTAATTTTGTTAATTCGAAAAATAATTATTATATACTTAAACTTGAAATAATTATGCTAATTTATTTAATTATAAAAAAAAAGGTAGAATTACGTTTACATTACATAGAATTATTAGTCAACCTTGAAATAATTATGCTAATTTATTTAATTATAAATAATAATGTAGAATTACATACTTCAACTAGATATTATATGAATTTATAAGAAAAAAAAAAAGAAAAAAAAATAGTTAAGATATATAGAACATAAAAATTTGTAAAAAAAAATAAATAAAATATTAATTTTGCAAATTACAGCAAAGAAAAAAAAACATGAACACAATTAACTATAAGCATTATTTTATAAAAAAAAAAAACAAACAGAAAACAATTATAATTTCAAAAGTAAAACCAAAAATAAAACGACGTTGATTATTTAAAAGCATAACATAAAAAAAAAAAAAGGTTATGAATAAATTTCGACTCAAATTATACACATTAAAACGGTAAAACTATGATGATAAAAAATGAATGAATATAAATATCTTGTTAAGAACTACTTATTAATTATAAAAACAACATTATTATTAAAACTTTAATAAGATCGATTTAAATGCGACACGTGTATCCTTACAAGTTTTTTTTTTTAAATGTACTCTCCTCCCGTGTGTATACTTATACACATACACAACATACTTAAACACATATATGTATATATATATATATGTATATAATATAAAAACATAAATGTGTATATGTATTTAGTGATACATTCGACAAAGTACGAACTCGTTAAAAAGAATTACGACTTGGTTAGTCGCCTTTATCAACGGGGGTATTTAAGTTAATTGAAGTGATCGTCGTCGTAGTAGTCGTCGTCAGTGGAAAAGGAGAAGTAAATAGATATATATATATGTATTAAATGTGGGTGTATATATGTATGTATGAATGTATGTATAAATGTACTCTCAAATATACTCGTACTTCCGCATCGCGAGTAGCTAGAGTTGGCCATTCGTTCGTTCGTTCGTTCGTTCGTTCGTTGGTTGGTACGTTCGATCGTATCTACAACTTACAGTTATCTCAACGAGATTACAAGAGTAACAAGAACGACGATGAATAATTTATATAATTGTCCGAGTAATATGAACTAAGCTATTTCTACGGAATTGGTTAGTTTAGACAAGAGAAATTCCCTATTTCGATATACTATGTTACTTTGACGTTTCTACATACAGTAATTATAATAATAATAATAATATTAATCATATTAATATCATTTTAAGATATATTGATAATATAATATATTATAGTCAATAACGTTTAATTTTGTTAATTAATTTTTCATAAAATAATATATAAAAATGTAATATAAAATTTACTATATAAATAATATGCAGATAATACACCCGTATATTGGATTACACATACTAGTAATAATAATAATAATAATATTAATATTATAATTTAAGATATATTGATAATATAATACAATATACTAGAGTAAGTGTAATTTTGTTAAATAATTTTTAATAAACAAATATATAGAAATATAATATAAAATTTTAATATAAATAATATACATATTATACACCGATATACTAGACGACTACATATACTAGTAATAATAATAATATTAATATTAATATTAATTTAAGATATATTGATAATATAATATATCATACTAAACTATGTTTTATTAGTTAATTAAATTACATTTAATTTTGTTAATTAATTTATAATGAACAAAAATATAGAAATATTATAAAAATTAATAAATTATAATAAAAATAATATACAGATAATACAACCATAAACTGGACTACATATAGTAATAATAATAATAATATTATAATAATATTATTAATATTAATATTAATTTAAAATATATTCATAATGTAATATAATAAACTCGATTATGTTTAATCTTGTTAATTAATTGGTAATAAAAAAAAAATATCTAGAAAAGAAAAAAGGATAATTAAAAAAAAAAAAGTTTGATTCATCAATTTATCAAATGGTTTACTTCAGTTAGAAAAAACTCCTGTAATATTATTTTTTTTATGTTGATGTAATTTTAGTTTTTTTTTTTTTTTCATTTGGTATCATTAAGAATAAACACACACACACGCACACATTTATTTTTATAATTTATAAGTATATTTAATTTATTTATTTTTCTTTTTTCCTCTCTTCCTTCTTTCAATTTTTTATTTTTATTATTTTTTTTTTCGTTTTTTTCTCTCTCTCTTCATTTCTAATTTTTCTTTCTCTCGTTTTTTTCTTATCCAATTATTTCTCACGTGTTATTACGTCATTATTAATCTTGAAGAATCGTCATCGATCATGACCCCTTTCCGATTACCCCTTCCTTCTACCTCCAACCCCTTCACCCAATTATCTTTATCCTTTTCTCATCCTCGAGTTAAATCGTTGCATAATAAAACGATAGATCTGTGTGTTGATATTATCTTATAGAACGAGTAAAAGATTAGAAGTAGAAGAAGAAGAAGATTAGAAGAAGAAGAAGAAAAAGAAAGAAACATTAAAAAAAATAAAGAAAAAAAAAAGAAAAGATTCACGAGATTTCACGATCGATCCGATCGAAGGAGAAACACACACACACACACATATATACACACTTACCAATATTTATATATAAATGTATGTCGTATTTGTTGTTTTTCGTTGTGTCACCCCATTACGAATCAATGTTGTATGTATATACGTATGTATGTATGCCTGTATGCTACTGCTGCTGCTGCTGTGTGTGTGTGTATGCCTGTATGCTGCTGTATGTGTGTGTGTGTGTGTTTTAGTATTCATTTGTGTTGCAATTGATTTGAAATCGTTGCAATAATAGAAAACGAAGTAGTAATTAATTGATGAAAGTAAATTACTATCATCGTAGAGGTGAGGAACAGGTGGGAGGAAAATGTCAGACGAGAAGGAAGAGGAGGATAGTTGAGGGAGGAGAGGGTTTTTAGTATCTACTAGTTCATGTGTCAAAAGAGAATGTATTATATTATTATATATCGTGGGATTGAAAAATGTAAATAGGTGTACGCGTGTATGTGTGTGTGTGTGTGTGTGTGTGTGTTAATAGAAATATGAGATAAAATAAACGCAACGTTTATTTCTATTTAACGCTTCTAAACAACACGTTCATGAAAATCTTGCGAAATTTTCTCGAGAAATCAACTGAACTTTTTGCTCACTTCCTAAGATAAAGTAAAAGAGTTGAGTTTGAATGAATTGAATGAAGAATCGAGCGTTAAATCGAATATACGGAGGGAGGAGGGAGTGAAGGGTGGCAAGGTGGAAATTGAATTATTGGTTACACCCATATAACACATTGATTTATCTTACCTATTCGTCTAAATCGTTTACTATTTTTATTATTTCTAGTCTTTTTTTTTTTCTTTATTCCTTAGACATTTTCAAGACGGTTAATTTGTAAACGTGCAATAGTGTCTGTTTAGTATATGTTTATGTATGTATATGTTGTGTTGTGTGTTTTAGGTGTGGAATTGATTTATCCTCATTTTTATTATATATTTTGTTATTTTTCAAAAACATTGAAATTTTACGTAAACGATAATTAATATTATGTAAAACACGATTATGTGGTGTATATATATATATAGTGTACATACAATTTATATTACTAGAGAGAGAGAGAGAGAGAGAGAGATAGTAAGATAAAAGTTACTATAGGTTGGTTGAAAGTTTCTAAGCTTGTAGTTTTACGATATGAAAAAATAATTAGCTTAAAAAAAGTAGGTAATTGATTTTTGGAAAAAATCACCCATCTAACTTTTACCTCTTTTATATATAACTATATATACTGTAATATAAATATATTATATAACAAGTTTAAAAACTTATATTTAAAACCGAACGTCGAGTATTCGAGAAACGAGCCAATAATTTTATATATATATATATATATTTTTTTTTTTTAATACAATTTACTTTGAAAGAAAAACAAAATAAATTGAAAATTAAATTTTACTTAAATTCAAATGTACAAAAACACACATACACAAATATACACACATATAATATATTTAAATTTAATATTATATAAATACAATATATAATTAAATATAATATATAATTAAATATACTACATATTGAAAATATGAATATCATAAATAAATAAAATGTCTATAATTAATAAATTAATAATTATTAAATTTAATTATAAACATTTACATCAAAAAAGACTAATTAATAATTTGCCTTTATTTAATTTTTTTTTTCTTCATCCTCGAATTAAAACCAAGCTCAATTATTTAAAACACTATATATATTCAAAATATGAAATTATAATAATAATAATAATTATTATTATTATTATTATTATTATAATTATTATTATTATTATCACGAAAAACGATAAGAGTCTTCGAAAGATCTATTTATTCGTATAAGAAAGCAAAGCATTCATCGCGACTCATTAATTTTAACGTCGTGGTTTGCATTAGTTGCAACTTTTCTCTCCCTCCCTCCCACCTCCCCCCTACCTCCTACTTTCTCTCCCTCTCTCTCTCTAACTCACTCTCTCTCTCTCTCTCTTTCTCACTTTATTTCTCTCCCTCTAGCAAGTCCTGAATTTATTGATTCGCGTTGGGTTCCATAGTTTGCTTTTCTCTCTCTCCATCTCCACCTCCACCACCCCCACCTCCTTCTCTTCTACCCCCTTTTCCTTTCCTCTCCCTACCATTTTCCTCTTCCTTCTCCTTCTATCTCCCCTTTCCATATATATTTATATATGTTTCTCCCTCTCTCTCTCTTTGCTTCATCCTCTCATTCTAGCAACCCCCTTTCCCCTACCGAACCCCCCACCCTCCCTGAACTTCTGATTCAAACTTTATAACGCCCATACGTCTCAATTCAATTTTCTCAAGTTTCCGAGGTAGAAGCTCCGTAATAGGAGGGAGAACACCAAGTATGAAAGAGAGAGAGAGAGAGAGAAAGGGTAGAGGTAGGGGTAGGGGAAGAGGTAGGGAATTCGCACGAGTTGCATCGAGAGATCATTAAATTACTCTCGCTGAGAAAATATATCGCCAGAATAGACGTATATTTATTTATATATAATATATATGTATATATATATATGTATATGTGTATTTATTATATAATATGTATATAGTATGTTCAAGGAGAATAATTAATATATATATATATATATATATATATATATATATATATATATATATATATATATATATATATTAATTCTACGATATGTTTTTTTTAAATATGTTAATTAATAATAAATTATTAATTTTATTTAAATTAATTTTTTTTAATTTTTTTATTATTTAAATTAAATAAATTTTTATCTAAATATGTAATAAACTTTTTATTATTTTATAGGTGTTTATATATATACATTGGTAGATATAGGTAGGTATATAGATATAGGTGTTTTTTATATGTGTAGACATACCCTCCCCCCCCACCCTCCTTCTCTTATTAACTTTAACAAACTATTTATTTATTTTTTAACTATTTTATTTATTTATTTTTTTCTTTACAAACCCTAAGTAACCATTTGTTTTTATTTTATTTTTCCAACGATAAATTTTGTAATATGTTTGTACATATATATATATATATATATATATATATATATATATATATATATATTATGTATGTACGTAGTATATTAATATATATATTTAGGTATATACGTATTTAGATGTAATACGTTCTACGAATAATATTTTCTAACATATTAATTTCTATGATATATATTACATATATTTGTTTTATTTGTGCATGTGTTTACCTGTGTTTGCGCACGTGTGTGCACGTGTGTACACGTGTGTGTGTGTGTGATTTAGTCTTTTCCAACTCCCCCCACCCCCAACCCGTTGTAACTACCGTTTCTTCTTTCCAATTCTACGTCAGATTTTTGGTTTTATCATAAATTTGTACACGTGTACATATATATTGTATATGTACATGTATATATTTGTGAGATAAAAAAGATGATGAAAATTATATGCGAGACTAAAAATAAAGAGAGAGAGAGAGAGAGAGAGAGAGAGAGAGAGAGAGTAAAAAATAAAAAGATGAAGATAGAAAGAGAAAAAGAGAGAGAAAGAGGGAATATATTGAAATCAACGGTCTGGAAAAATACAGTCGAGTTACTCGACGAGGGTCGATACTGACTAATACATACACATTTATTACAGGTATGCGTTTATTGTGTATAATATATATATATATAGTTTTCTTTTTTTATATTTTTTCTTTTTTAATTTTATTTTTTATTTTTATTTTTATTTTTTTACAGTTCCTCATATTTCTTTTATATTCACATTCTTTCTTAATAATAATGATATTAATATATAATATATATGCATTTACATTCATGTATCTATTTATCTAATGCAATATATCTTCACGTTACAAAATCAAAATACAGAACTTACATTACGAAATTAATTTGCTAGTTTCTGTATAATCACATAACTTACGCATACTAACTTATTTATATGTATATATACATATTTTATATATATACACAGACACACACATGTTATTATGCTAATATATTATATGTGACGTGCATATATATATATATATATAAATGTGCAATCTAGCAACTTCAAAATTATGCATAATTTCAATGATATTTGTATCCACGGAAGTGAAGGTTGCAATTTCTGATGTAATAAGTCTGATGAATTACTTTTCTACGAAAGTTCTATTAATATCTTTTTTTAATTTCTTATCTTATCTATCAATCTATCTATATACATGCATATATATATAAAAAAAAATTTGTATAGATTAAAAAAAAGGGCCCGAAAAATTACATTAATTAATTCAATAATAATTTTACTTATATTGTATATATATATGCATGCAAACTATATATATTTTTATAAAAAAAAAAATAAATTCATATCTTACATATTATATTATATAATCTTATATATTACATAAAATTAATTATTATATATAATATATAATATTATATATTAAATCTTAAAATATTATATTAATATTATATCTATATAAATGTATAAAATATATATGTAATATATATGTTAATATACATGTTACGTCACATATAATATATTAGCATAATAATTTGTATGTATGTATATAAAATATATGTACATATATATACAATTTATTATTCGTCAAATATTCAGAATTTCAACGTCATAAATTTGCGTATATGTGTGCATGTATTTTATTTTTTGTTATTTTTCAATTTATTTATATATATATATATATATATTTATTATACTCTTGGTGACTCTGAAAACTGAAATAGATTTATTTCTTTTTGTTTTTATATGTAAAAATAGAAAGGAAAAAAAAAGTCACATGACATATAATACATTGTAACTTTTTATGAACTTATATTTTTTTTTTTTTTTTTCGTATAAAAGTAACCGATTCATTCACCAAGGTACAATTGCATTTTATTTTTTAATGCAACACCAGTCCCACTTTCCCAGAACCATCCTATATACAGATACATACATATATATATAGTACATAAGTATGAATAGATAATAAATAAGATATTTCGGAAAAATTGTTTTAATGAATTGCAAAATTTACGAATTATTTTGTTGGAAGATTTCTATTGGTTAGTTTCATGATTGCCACCCCTTTTTACCCCTATAGTTTTTTTTTATTTTTTTATGTTTACAATAATACGAGACTCGAGTTAACAATTTTGAAATGAAAAAAAAAAAAGTAAACCAAAAAATATTTGCAATTTCATTAAAATAAAAACAATATTGATATTACACTCTTTCGTTGATTATTTTCTCAAGAAAAATATATAATTAGGAATTTTTGGGACACCTTGTATGTATTTATTTTAAATACAGAAATATACGCATATATATAGAAAATATTTTTGTGTGTAAAAACAACGAATGAAAAAGAACAAGAAAACGAGAATGAGAGTGAAAGAAGGATAGACAGATAGATAGATAGATAGATAGATAGATAGATAGATAGATAGATAGAGAGAGAGAGAGAGAGAGAGAGAGAGATACACACGCGTTGATCGATAAAACGAAAATTTTACATTTTATTCGTCTACGATGTTTAAAAAGAAAAATAAAACGAAAAGGGGAACCAATAGGAAAAGCCGATGAAAAGGAAAAGACAAGAAAAAGATTAAAAAATAAATTTATATATATATATATATATATATATGTATATATGATTATACACCCTAGAGAGAAGAGGATTTTACGATATAGTTTGCATATGTATATATATATATATATATATGTAGAACACGTCGATATGAAATGCCGCCAATTCAATTAACGGTTTATCAAGAATTTTAATTAACGAGTCTTTACGATTACCGACCGAGCAAACGGTACGATAATTTTCTAATTTTTTTTTCTTTTATTTTATTTTATATTATATTTGAATTTTTTTTTTTTTTTTTTTTTTTTAAATTTATTCCCCTCTTTCCTATGTCTCTCTCTCTCTCTCTCTCTCTCTTTTTTTTTTTTTACACGAATATTATAATAAGCAAAAGAGTATTTTCTATCTTTCATTCTCTTCTCTCTCTCTCTCTCTCTCTCTCTCTCTCTCTCTCTCTCATTCCGTTCTATCTCTCTCTTATTATCTTTTTTATTAAATATAAAGGTAAGGGGAGGAAGGGAGGGTGGCAAATGAAAATGAAAATATAATATAAAATTCCATATCTTTCTAATATTCTTCCCTCACTCTTTTCACTACCCACACTTCCCTTCTCCCCCCCCCTCTCCCCGACACCCCTCATCTTTTATCTCTTCTTTTCATCATCGATAGAGGAAGGAAAAAATACAAATAAAGAGAATAAAAATTTTTAACAATAAATTGAAATTAAAATGTAAAAATCAAAATTACATCTTTCGAATATTCCACGTTCTTTTTAGCGTTTCATCATTTTCCTATTGAAAGGTAAGGAAAAAAAAAAAAAATGAAAAAGAAAATATATATATATAAGGAACGTATAGAAAATGAAAATGAAAATTAAATAACGTAAAATATGAGTATTATCTTATCTATCTTAAATTTAATCAAATTCTATTCTATCTTTTTATCTTTCATCTTATTTTTTATTAATATTAAATGGAAATAATAAAAAAAAAAGGAATATAACAAAAACTGTAAAGAAACGTTCAAAATTAAAAAAAAAAAAAAAAAAAAAAAAACAAGAATAACATAACAAAAAATTAAAATTGAAACTTATGACGATGAACATTTTACAATAACGTAAATAAATAAATCAATCAATGAATAAATAAAAAAAAAATGTATAAATAAAATTGTAAAGAAACGTTCAAAATTAAAATTAAAATAAAATAAAAAAAAAAACAAAAATAATTAAAAAAAATTAAGATTGAAACTTATGACGACGACAATTCTCCGAAAACGTGAATAAATAAATCAATCACAATAAATAAATGAAAAAAAATCGCGAAGAAACGTTCAAAAGTAAATTTGAAATAAAAAACCAAAAAACAAAAAAAAAATTGGGATTGAAATTTATGACGATGAACATTCTGCAAGAATGTAAATAATTAAATCAATCAATAAATAAATAAAAAATACAATTCGAAATGAAAACAATATAAAAAGATTCTAATAAAATAATAATCTATTTCAATTATTATCCTTGTCATCCTCTTTATCTTCTTCTTCTTATAAAAAAAAAAAATAAAAAAAGAAAAATAAAATAAATGATACAGATAAAAAAAAAACAAAAATAAATATGAAACAAAATGAAAATAAAGAGTAAAATTATATTATCTCCATTATTTTTCCTTCCTATCCCTTATCTCTTTTTCTTAATTAAAAGAGAAAACGAAAAATTAAGAAGAAAAGAAAAATTAAAATGAAATTCAATTTGAAACTAACCATTGTTCTTAATCTACCCTTAATCTTCTTCTTCTTATTAAAAAGGAAATAACAAAAAAAAAATAAAAAGAGAAGAAAAATGATTTTATTGATTATTATTATTATTATTATTATTATTATTATTATTATTATTATTGTTATTAA
>NW_028300914.1:2280000-2375000 GCF_049000335.1 Polistes dominula | reverse complement strand
TATAAATTAATGTATTTTTTTTTTAAAAAACGTAGACGTATATACGATAAATAAATGATTCAAGTTTAAATGACAAGGACGAAAACGATGAAGGAAAAGAAGAAGAAGAAGAAGAAGAAGAAGAAGGATGAAAAGGGGAAGGATGAAGGATGGGTGGATGAAGGGGATTGGTAGAGGGTAGGAAAAGAACAGGTTGGTAGTTTAACTTAGCTTTTCATTTTCTTCGAGAAACGTGAAAAACGTTGGTTTTATTCATTTCTACGTCTACGTTATTAAACGAAAGGAAATATTAATGAACGAGTCCCTTTGAAAGAAATTAAATGAAAAGTAGACGAAAAAGGAGAAATAGACTATAGAAAAGAAAATAATAGAAAAGGAAATGATAGAAAAAAGAGAAAGAAAAAAAAGAGAAAAGGGAAAGAAATGAAATGAAATGAAAAAGAAATTAAAATAAAATTCAATTTATACTTGTAAGATCAATTTGGTTCCTATTAATTTGTTCATCAATTATTAATTTATTAGAATTAATAGGACGATAAAATAAATGAAGATAATAATAAATATATATAATTAATTATATAATAAATTAATTTTTCCAAAAATTCGTTCATCAATTATTAATTTATCGGAATTTACAGCACGATAAAATAAAAAAAAAGATAATAATAAATATTGTAATATAATATTAAGAATTTCTAATATTAATAATAAAATTAATAACATTATAAGAAAATGATTTATTTTATTCAAAAAAAAGTTTATTCATATTTTCTATTTAATATTATCTAATTTATTAAATAATAAAATTAATAAAATTTTATAAAATTAAATAAAGATACTTCGATCCCTGTATCCCTATTATGTTTTTATTTTTATTTTTTTTAAACATATTATGTTCAATGTTGTCTAATTAAAAAGTTCAAAACAAACGACATACTTTCGTTCTATTAACTAATACTAAATACTATCCTAATAATTCTAGAATTCTATTTTAATTCTAAAATCAAATATTTTCAAATATATATATATTGTTTTGATCACCACTATTGTTTTACCAACGTGTATATAAAAGAAACTTTTGACACGTCCTGTATTTCTTATTACATTCTATCCACCCTGTTATAACCCTCCTATCAAACGTATTTACGTATATATATATATATATATATATATATATATATATATATATTCATAGGAAATTGTCTTTTGTTTTATTTTATTACATTTTATTTTCTATCATTCTTTTTTTCTATTTCTTATATTATTTCTTTTCGTCATCGATCAGTTTTCTAATTTTCCAACGACCGTCTATTACATAGGGGGAAAGTAAAAGAGGACAAAGAAAAAGAGACAGAAAGAACAGAGAGGGTGAATTTGGGAGTGGGGAAGGTGAACAGGGGTGTAAAGGGAGAGTGAAAAAGGAAAGGGGGAACGTGGGGAGACGCAATCTACAAGGAAACAGAGTACATTGTGTTTATAGGGAGGATCGTAAAATTAAGAGGGAAAAAAAAGGGAGGACTAAAAAGGGTGGAGGTTGAGGTGGAGGCTCAGAAGACGGGTAAGGGCGGTACGGAAGAACGCAATAAAAACAAGGATGAAAATAAAAGGACGTAATGGAATTCGTAGCAAAATTTCCTCCTCTTTTTCTCTTTTTTCTTTTCTCTCTTTCATTCTTTCTTTCCCTTTTCTTCTATTTTTTTTTTTTTTTTATCGTCATTCGTCCCAATGAGCCTACGATAAACATCACTATAATCCAAAGAAAATAAGGTATACTTATTATATTATTATATATATATATATATATAATTTAAAAATATATAATAAATGAAATATGAAAAAAATATGAATCAATCCATTTAAATGTTGTCTGCGTGTGTGCACCTTTTTATTTTGAAAAATTTTAGTTAAATAAATAATATTCTTATTAATTATATAAAACAATTAACCTATTCTTTCCTTTTTTTACCCTTCTCATTCACCAAAAGTAAAATGTATTAAAAGTTATTAAAATGTTATCAATGTTTTAATTATTTTACTTACATCATGTTTCGCTAATTCTTTATAAGCCTTATCCTTTTGATGAATTAATCCTTTGACATTATTGCACAAAATGTCTTCGCGGTCACGGTTACAATTCTAAAAGAACATAGTTCGCGCACACTGTGATAGAGTGTACTGTCATATACTCATTTTACACACATGTCATGCATAATCACTTATGTATAATGATATAAAAAACACGACACGTACAGGTATACGTATACGTTCACGATACACGCGACACGTACACGACGCACGACGTACACACGGCACCGCTCTACGTATACGTGCACTCATACGACACTTGACCGCGTGCACATGTAAACAAATATGACGCACGTATACGTACACGATGCACATACACTCACTGGACACACGTACACGATGCAGGTACACTCACTGGACACACGTACACGATGCAGGTACACTCACTGGACACACATACACGATGCAAATACACTCATTGAACACGTACACGTCCACGTATATATATATATACGCGAAAATAAATGAAATTTTAATACTTTTCTAATATCATAGATGTTACATATCACGTAGTTCGTATAAGACTAATAATAAGGACGAATATAACGTTAGTGCAAACGACGATATTAACCGAACATACACGAAGGTCAACGTTCTAACAAATTCGACCCAGAGATTTCTTACGGAATAAAATCGACAACACATTAAAATATAAACGTTGTTTTACAAATGACGTGTGATATATATATGTATTGTATAAACAAAACATTTAACGTATCCCTAAAGAGCTTTTTTCTTTCTTTTTCTCGATTCATTTAACCTATTCTTCTTCTCCCTTCCTTCTCATTAGTCATTATTCTTTTCAACATCTGACTGGATATGTTTAAACGTGTTGTTTTTTTTTTGTTTATGTGTTATCTATGTTTTTTTTTACATTATTTTTATACTCTTTTCATTTACAATATTTTATAATGTTTTAAACAAATCGTCTCTTGCAAATACATTTATTCTTTATAATATAAAAATTCACTGTCACATGATTGGTTTCGAATGAACTTCTAAACCCATCTTACAACAAAATTTTGTTTTTTTTTATTTAATATGATTTTTTGTCAATTTAAAAAATAGAATAGTTTTATCGCGATTATTTTTATAGTTTATATTGTTAATTTAAACACTTGTTATTTGTTGGTTATCTAAGTATTAAAGTACTGTAAATTTTCAAAATTGCCACTGTATTTCAATTCAATTATTTCACGTTTGTTTCAAATTTACATACATATGATATAACTAACCTTACTTTATATATTTTTTTCAAGTATTATTATTTAATGTATTCCTTTCTAATCGATTGATATTATTTTATGTGTTGTTTATAATTTATTAAATAATTTAGAATTATATTATATTAAATTATAATCATGATTATAACATAAAACTATGAAGAAATGTTTTAATAATCATTATTTAATAAAATTCTTTTTAGTTATAAATATGTTTAATTATTTCAAAAAAAAGGTTTCATTTGAACAATTTCTTTTTTTAATGTTAACATACATTATACATATATTGATTCTATTACTGTATATACATATTTATAGCATATAGATTCTTTATATATACCTTATACGAATGTTCCTTATCCCTAAGGGGAAACTTGATTTCATTACTTGCTAATTTGATTCCATGAGATATATAATTACGAAGGATCGATTTCCCCTTCAAATTATACGGATTATTCTACTCTCCTTTCATCTCTCTCCCTCTTTCTCTCCCTCTCTCTTTTTCTTTTTATTTTCTTAAGAAATTGTGAACCCTAAAAGGATTGACCGATAAACTTTTCTGTTCCAATACGTATAACATAGAAAACTTATATTAAATGCAATTAATTACATCCATATATATATATATATATATATATATATATATATATATATATATATATATATATATATATATGTATGAAGTAAAAAGTTTGTTTCTATTTTATCATTTAATTATATTAAATCATATAACTTTATGATAATATTAATTTGATTTAGTATAATAATTGTATACCATTGATAACTAACACATCAAATAATTTTAATAAAAATTTGATCTATATTTGTATTGTATCATTAAAAATTGTCAAGTATTTTTTTTTTTATAATGAGCAAGATATTATATTAGATGTACTTTCTTATTTTATTATTTAAAAAAAAAAAAGGAAACAATGTATTACCGAAGTTGATAATAAAGTTTGTAATAATATAAAGTTGGTTTAAGAATTTTTAATTTAAAAGTTTCAAATAAATTACATATTATTCAAACAAAACAATTTTTTAATATCATTTTGAAAAGATTTCATACGAAATATGAAAATTGGTATGCATTTGCATTTTCTGTTAAAAACAGGAAAGAAATTTTTCATTCAATCAAATATATACATATATATATATATATATATATATATATATATATATATATATATACCATAATAATAATTATTATTATATATTTAATGAATAGAATAATAAAAAAAAAAAAAAAAAAACATATAAGTATGAATTGTAATAAAATTATGTACATTGAAATAATTGAACAAAATGTATTTTACATGTTATCGATTAATGTTGCATTTAAATTGTTTGAATTATTTTTAATGATAATATTATAATATAATTATTATTTGATGAGACAACAACAACAACGTAGATATAAACACAAATTGAAATAGTTTGGAAAACAGGATTGATTAAAAGCATAGTTATAATAGTGTGTACCTCCTTCCTATTTTAACTTTTCCAACTAAATCAAGAGCCATTATATAAGGTTTTACTCGAGTTACTATTAGTTACCGATATCGATAGAAAACTTTTTTGCGAGATAACTTTTAATCATTTTAGATAACAAACACGATTGAAAAATAAATAGATAATTCTCTAATATATATATATATATATATGTATATATGTATGTTCTATTTTTTTTTTTTTTTTAAATAACTTTTTAATGAAACCATTTAATTGTTTGATTATTATATTCGTTTGCGAATAAAATCAAAAGGACATTTTGATATCGTTAAAGATAACGTTATCTATATTGAAAATCATCCTAATTATAATTTACACATGTAAATTTTTATAACAACTAATGAAAATACATTCACGTTTATTGTTTCTTCTTTATTTTTTATTGTACCTTTTATTTTTTTATGAATCTTATCAAATTGATAGGAAGTTATATTATTTCATATTTTTGAGTGTTAAACATACACACGTGGTCAATAATTTGTAACAAATGTTTCGATATTGCATTGGGATACCTTGAAAAGGATAAGAGAGAACGAGAGATAGAGAGAGAGAGAGAGAGAGAGAGAGATAGAGAGAGAGAGATAGAATGTGTATGGTAAATAATTTCCATGTTCACAATCGAAGTAATATCCAATAATTCGCGACGCGCGTTTAGAACTTTACCACGCGTGTAATATAATAATCGATACGCGTGCATTGAGTCAATTTAAAACTATAATAAATGATATATCGATTATTATCATTTTAATATCACACTAATATACGAGATAATATATATATATATAATAATATAAATATAAATATTATATAAATTTTAGAAATATTTATTTTCATATAATGTAATATATTAGAATAAAAATATAATAATAAATATATTATTTATATAATATATATAAATATGAACATATAATGTAATAATATAATAAAAAAATTTAATAATATGTAAAAATTAATATAACATAAAAATATTATAAAAAAAAATATAAATACAAATATAAATATATAATTTATAATTTATTTTTATTTAATATATTATTACTTTTTTAAATAATATGAGATCTGTATTGATGTGTGAGATATGTATGTGTGATATACATATATATATATATAAATAAAATAAGTATAAAAAATACTTATATTTTTAATTATATTTTTTTTACGAGCAACCACTTCGATATTTTATTATTTAATAAAAATGTTATTTAATATAATACGTACTCTACTTTGTTTTTATTTTTTTTTATATAAATAGTTTCTGTAATTTCCGTATAATTATTAGGTTTGTTTTTTTTTTTTTTTGTTTTTTTTTTTTTCGAGGGAGTTCGTATAATTGAATTTTTTCCGAAACGAAAGGATGTTGTTGGCTTATGATTTGACTAAAAAAAAAACAAAAAAAAGAATAGAAAAAAAAAAACAACAACAACTCTTGGAAAGTTTTAGAAAATTACTTTTTACCCCCATATCAGATTCTTTCATGCGTCCCAACAGAAAATTACATTAACGTTTCTATTTCGTGAAGAATAATTAAATTCGCATTGAATTTCCTTTTTGAAAAAACAAAAATCTCATATAATTATATTCCACTATATTATCAATTACAAATTTAACATTCTAATTTTACGCTGTAATTATTCATTTATATATATATATATAAATGTATATATCTCATACTCGCAATTATCGGTAAACGAATATTTATTTATGAGATTATATAATATTAAACGTACGATCAATAAATTCGCCGATTTAATATTTAGAAAATACTTATTTTAATAATATCTTTTTAATTAATTTCAAAGTTTAATTAAAATTATTCACGGGAAAATTTCAAAAATTAATATTCTCACGAGCCAAACTTTATTATTACAATCTACCTTCCCAAACCCCCTCCCCAGCCCCCCTCCCTCCCTCCCCACCTTCACCCTACCACTCTCTTATTCTATTACTCTCTGTTCTCTATTTGTATTTTCTATTAACAAATTTTGTCTCTCTTCTATCATTTTGCAACAGTTACAATAAGAACAGACAAAAAAAAAAAAAAAACCAAAAAACTATGAACAAATTTATTGAGAATTTACGAAGTTTTGAAAGTAATGTAAAGTAATATAAAGTAATAAGAAATAAGATTTTACAAAATGAAATTCTTGTTCATACATACACATATATATATAGAGTTGAGGGTAGTTTATTTATAGAGGGTGAATTAAAAATATTCAGATATAATTTTGATTTGATAGTAAGTGATATAAACAGCAAATTATGTAATATGTATTATATGTGCAGTGTTATACTACTAGTTAAAGAACACCCTATTAGTATTATATATATTATATTAAATTAATTATTATTATATATAATATTTTATAATTATAATTTTTGATTATTTTTGTTTTTATTATTTTTGATATATATATTTTATATTAAATTAATTATTATACACATATTTATATATAATATAAGAATTATATTAAAATATATATTATATATTAATATAATTTTATTTTAAAAAAATATATATATATATTTTATTATATATATTTTACTTTTACTTATTATATACAATATATATTATAAATATATAATAATTTAAAATTATAATATTGTATTATTTTTTTATTATTTTTGATATTTTATATTTTATAATTATAATTACAATATTATAATATAATTATAATAAATATAATATTTTATATCATAATTTATTATATTTTATAATTATTATATATATTAAAAAAAAAAAAACTATTTATATTACAATCATCTTTCAAATTAAAAAATAATTGATTTTAAAAGGCTCCCAAATTATAAATTAATTCTATTATATATGCAAATAAATATATATAAATAACATAATAAATATTATCCAAAATGGTTTTCATGATAGAAAAGTAAAATAGAACTGGTAAAAGGTAAAATGAGTATAAATTAGAGAAAGATAGGAGACAACAACGAATGATTGTAAGAGAGTAAAAGAGAGAGAGAGAGAGAGAGAGGGAGAGAGAAAGAGATGAAGTACGTAGTGGATTTAAGAAGCGCAGATACTCCAAGTTCTATGATACTAATGCTTATTCAGTGCCGGAGAATGAATAATGGGCTGCTAGTGAAATACGCCAGGACATAAATATTGTATCTGGAACGCTATATATTACCTGTATCGAATACATTATCCTCCGTGTTTCTCTGTGTTCTACGTTCTGCTGGTTCTCTCCTATCTGATTGAGATTGTTGCCATGGGAATGGTCGAACTTGCTCATTTGTTTGCGTCGTAACGGCCATTTTATGGTCACCACACTACTACTAATATTAATACTATTTACTATTACTAATACTATTATTATGAATAAGGTAATAGGTAAGATTCGTTAAGGGTCCATTCTAAAATACGTCTGATTAGTTTCTCAAACAATGTTGTTATTTCAAATGCTTACTTATGTAATCATGTATGTGTGTGCATACATATGTGTTCATATTTAAATTATTTATATATCTATACACGTTAATATATCTTATGTTCAAATAATTTTGCAATGATTCACTTATATGAAATACAATTGAATAAGAAAATTTCAATGCAAATATTCAAAGTAAGGAATCATATGGGATTATAGTCATTTATGATATTCTATGTGAAGATAATTTAAAATTTAGAAACATATTTTTTTATTAACAAATTTAAAAAATAAAAAAAAAGAGATGTTACTCGTAACAAGTGAATAGTATAACCGAGAGTTCGATACATTCGGAATGTAAACAATGCGAAATACGTGTAAAGGTAACGCGTGTTATAGGACTCTGACACGCTAGGTATCTATATATATATATATATATAGTATATCAATAAGTATAGATCTCTCTCTCTCTCTTTTTGCAATAGAAATGATATCGTGTGTCGATATATATTTATGAATTTCAATCGATTCGACGACGAGAAGCTCAAGTATTATTTCACAACGGAACGAAATCGAAGGGTATAGGTACTCTCATAAAAATGGCTACTTTATGATATTTTATGTACTCACCGAGTATACTCGTGTGGTATTCTATATATATATATATATATGTATATAGAGAAAGGTGATATCAAATTTTATGAGTGTCGTACGAAGAAAAAGACGACTATGAGGAATATCGAAGAATCGTAATACCCAACCATCATACGAATTGAGAAAATTCTCACACACGTACAATTATTTATCATCGATTTACATACTTACATTTCAATATATACATTTATATATATATATATGTATATATATTTATAGTAGGATGTTCTGGCCACGCGTTGTGTTATGACTTTGTTATAAAATGTTGATTTAAATATATTTCTACAACTATTTAATAAATTATAACATAAATACACAATATATATGAAATAATAATACTTGAAAAATTCTAAAAAGTAAAGTTAGTTATATCATAAACTTTTTACAAGACTAGGCATATTTAATTCGCATAATGGTCATATATGAGCATGGAATGATCCATATTCCAAGCAGACAAAGATTGATTGATTGATTGATTGATTGATTGGTTAGTTGATTGATTGATTGATTAATTAATTGGATAGGTATGCTTAGCTAGGGATAAACCGTAGTACCATTTTTTTTCTCATCTGTACAATTTTCTTTACGTATAACCAAAAATAATCTACTTATTATCAGGTGATCTTATAAATCTCATCTGTTTCTTTCAATCTGTACATATATCTATCTATATTTGTTTATAATTTTGTAATTCAAAAATAGGACATTTCTTTCATTTATTCTAATATAAATAATGTACTCAAATAATTGTTAATTAATCGATACAAGTGTCTAATGTTGTTTAAAAGCTCGAATTATATGATTGGAGTACCGTTCACTTCGAAATTCACCTTCAGACTTTCAGATTGTCATCTATGAAAATTCTTATATTAAATATTGTTTATATGACTTTTCTAACATTGTGCATGTGTGCAGGTAATAATATTCCTAATAAATAGTATTTAACAATATAACGTTCTAATATTAATATTTGTTTTGCATTCTAATGTAATTATTTGATCACACCTGCCCAGTGATGATTTCGAGAGTTAAATTTACATGTAATATAAGTAGAATGTATTAGAATATTAAAATAATTGTTAATTAATCGATACAAGTGTCTAATGTTGTTTAAAAGCTCGAATTATATGATCGGAGTAACGTCCACTTCGAAATTCACTTTCAGACTGACAGGTTGTGTCCACTGTGTAAATTCTTATATTAAATATTGTTTATATGACTTTCCGAACGTTGCGCATGTACATAACGCAGATAATCAATCTAATTAATAGAATTTCCTTATTTGTAATGTCATATAAACAATATTTAATAAAAGACTTCTGATAGATGACAATGTTGCAGTCTGAAGGTGAATCTCGAAGAGAACGGTACACCGATCATATATTTGGTGTTTTCAGGTAACAATAACACATTCCTCTTAATTAATTAATAATTATTTGGATAGTCTAATGTACTCTACTTATATTAGAATAATTATTATACAGGATTTATATAGAGGGTGTTAAAAAAAAAATATTATTCAATGGTATATAAGATACATTGTACTGACGATGAATAAAAAATGAAATGAATGAAAAAATATTAATTATAAATAAATAATAATAAAAAGATGTAGATAATACACTCTCTGTGTTTATATTAGAATAATTATTATACACGTGTTATATATATGTGATTGGTAAACCTTGGGAACACCGTATATAGATTTCTCGTTGCAAGAAGAGCCACGAGTTAATAGAATAGAAACGTGGTATTAGAAAGAAAGAGAGAGTTTAGAATTAAAGTTATAGTTATAGAGAGAGAGAGAGAGAGAGAGAGAGAGAGAGAGTTAGATAAATAATAAGAAACGATTACTATTACGAAATCACTATTAACTTCGATTTCGATCGAATCGTTTTCATGTCTTACGTAAGAAACGCGCGAGAGCGTTAAACTAAATTACAAATAGTTACGTGCACATATAAATATATATATATATTATATATGTATATATGTATATATGTGTGAGGTGTTTTATTTTAAACGATATATGTATCCAATTTTACTCGTTGGTAACTATGAATATATATATACATATACATTATATACACATATTGTATATATAATTTACATATAATATTTCTATAAATAAACATACGTGATACTTTAAGCGAAAAAAAAACACACACACACACACACAAAACTCGTAAGAGAAATATTTTCCATAAATTTTCCATAAAGTTCACATTAATAATATTTTCATATATTATAAAATAATAAGATAATAAATTAGTTCAATTAAATCTGATCAATTTTTATCGTATTCAATATATAAATCTTTCTTTAAAAAAAAAAAAAAAAAAAAAAAAACAAACAAACAAACATTCTTTTTCATACATTCCTTTTATTTCTTGTTATTTTAATATTTTTTCTTTTTCTTTTCATACTGTTTTACTTGAACCTTTTTATCTCAACGACGACACACCCATTCTCCTTCCCCCCTCTCTCACTCTCTCTCTCTCTCTTTTTCTCTCGATTCCTCTCTTGCACGTTGAAACGTAATCATTTGCAATCCCGCGTAGAATCGCTTTGAAACTTCTACGAAGGAATTTATTAAACTTTGACTAAGTCGCTTTACAAAGTTTCACCCGTGCATAGAGGAGGAGAAAAAGGGGCACGGGCAGGGGCAGGGGCAGGAGCAGGGGCATGGGGTAGGGGGTAGAAGAGGAAAGAGGACGAGGAGGTAGAAGAGGAAAGAGGACGAGGAGGTAGAAGGATGACGACGAAGAAGTAAGGTGAGGTGAAGTGAGGTAAGGTGAGGTAAGGTGAGGTAAAACTGTAGAAAGAAGGGCAGAGGGGAAGGCCTTGTAGTATGAGAGAGAAGGTTAGTAAGAAGGAAAAGGATGAGGATGAGAAGGAGGAGTAGGAGGAAGAAAAGGAGAAAGAAGAAGAAGAAGAAGAAGGGTGAGGGGAAGGGGAAGGGGAAGGGGAAGGGGAAGGGGGGAAAGAGAAGTTACTTTCTCGAAGAAATAAAAGTTAATGGAGTTCCCTTCCTCCTCGTATTCCACCCCCCTCCCCAACCTCCTGCTTCTTCTTCTTCTTCTTCTTCTTCTTCTTCTCTTTCTTCTTCTTCTTCTTCTTCATCTCTTTCCCTTTCCCCCCTTACCGTCGTACAACTTTCACGAAAGTTATTATATCTTAATTTACTATTGGGCATTATCTGGAATTTCTCCGACGTTTCCGTTTTAATGCGGCACGGCTGGGCAGATATACCAAGCAGAAAAAGAAAAAGATATATATATATATAGAAAGAATGAGAAAGAGAGAATGAGTGAGTGAGAGAGAGATAGGAATGGGGGGTAGAAGTTGTGGTGGTGGTGGTGGTGGGGATAGGAAGGGAAGATATCTATACATATATATAGAGTTTTTAATATTACGGTATAGTGTAGTGTATAGTATACGATTCTGAGGGAATGAAAAAGGATGGGTTGGATAAAGAAAAAGAAAAAAAAAAGAAAAAAAAGAAAGAAACTAAACTAAACTAAACGAAACGAAACGAAACGAAAGAGGGCACTTGCTTGCATTCGGAAGCAAAGATAAGGGAGAAACTCGTATGAATAAATTTTCCCTTCAACACATCACACCAGCAAAAAGAAGTATCCATTTTTTTTTACTATATATGTTTTTTTCTTTCTCTTTCTTTCACGATTTATATATATAGATATATATATAGATAAATGTAATGTGTATTTTTTTTTGTATTTTTTACTCATCGTTTCGCGATTTGATTTCTTATAGACCTCTACCACCATCAAACACTATACACATCAACTGCACACATTTGTATAATCGAGAATGAGAAAATAAAAGGATACTTTTGATCCTGTTTTTGGTTCTTTTTGTTTTTTCTAGTCTTTTTTTTTTATGATGTTTCTGAAGTTTGTTGTTGATGGTAGTAATATTGATGGTATTTCTTTTGAAAAGTATAATTAAATTTATTATATATATATATATATATATATATATATATATATATATAATTAATATTATATATTAATTATAAATACTATAATATATATATATTAATATAATAATAATATATTAAATATGTTAATTAATTTTTTAATATATAATATAATTTAATATATAATTTTAATTAATCAATTATCTGAGAGATTACTTGTACAATTAGAAATAAAAATAAAAATAAAACAATCACACGTAAACGTGCCTTGTAAAAGAGCCTCGTAGAAGAGCCTCGTAAAGGGTTTTCCGAAAAGTTACTAGAGTAAAAGAGCTTTGTAAAAGGGCCTCGTAGAAGAGCCTCGTAGAAGAGCCTCGTAGAAGAGCCTCGTGAACACATATACTATAAAATAAACGTAGGTGTACACTATCTCTCTGTCTCTCTCTCACATACACACTTACTGTCTCACTCCCTCTCTTTCTATCTATCTATTCTTTTTTTTTCTATATTTCTTTTTTGTTGCTGACCAACCTGCGACGACCCTACCAATGCCATTTTAAATTGTGTAATAGTATTTGTACAAACTATTAAAATTTACTATAGAAAAAGAAAGAAGACATATATATATATATATACATATGTATCTGTGTATGTGAAAGAGTGAGAGAGAATGAGTGAGATTATGAAACTAAATGTCAACGTGCAACCAGCAGCAAACTTGTTTCAATCCTTTTTCTTTGATTTAAATTGCAATCTTTTTTTTTTTTTTTGGTTTATTTTTTCTTTTTATTTCTTTTTGTTTTTCTGTTTCTTCAATCTCCAACTCGTTTGTAATATACCAAACACGTTTATGATGATTACACGTAAAACTTGTGAGCAACGTAATTAGCGATTATGTTAATATGTAACATAGATATATATATATATATGTATACGGCGAATTATTATCTCTCGAACAACTTTTATATTATCGGAAGATAAAATATTATATTAATTAATATATATGTTTGAATATTTCTCGAATCAAATTTAAAGGTAGAAAAAGAGAAAGAGGGAATCACAAAATAAAAAAAATAAAGAATAAAAATGATTAAAAAAAAAAGAATTTATAACGAGTATCAAATCCAATAAACATTTTCGTTTTATATTCTTTCATGTTTTTTTTTTTTTTTTTTTTTTTCTTATTCGATCGATTTAAAACTACCACCTTCATTATATTCATGTATTCCATTCATTATAGAAAACTTGATCTATAATGGCGATTTATATACGAAACGGAATAGTTAATTAAAAAGCAACAACAACAACAAACAAAAAAAAGAAACAAGAATGAAATAGTGTAAGAAAGCAAGAGAGAGATAGAGAGAGAGAGAAAACACAAAAAATTAAAAGAACATAAAATAATAATAATAATAATAATAATAAAAGTAATAAAATAAAAATAGGACTAAAAAGGTTGGATAAATTGAATCGAAAGTAGATGGAAAGAAAAAACTGGTGAATTGAGGTGAGGTGAAGTGGTGTTAGGATAAAAAGGGGAGTATAAACTAGGGTATTTTTTTTTTTTTTTATATTCCATATTACATATATGGCCTAAAGTCCTAAGTGAAATTTATTTTAGTATTATACCTTATTCCTGCGGTGCAAAACTAACTTTGGGATATATAACTATCGTTACAACCTCACCTTTGCACGGAAGGAGAAACGATAAAATGTGTGAGTCTAGTTCATAGCGTAAATCAAAGCTTAAGCGATATCGAGCAGCTTATGTGAGTATTACTTCACAAGCCTTTTTCAATATACATATATATATACATATCTACTTATATGTATGTATACGCAAAACGTATTACGTTATGTATGTAGACCCAAAACGTATACATACATATGTATTTGTACGTATGTATTCTTACGTATGTATTCGTACGTATGTATACGTACGTATGAGTAAATGTATGAGTAAAACGTATACATACATATGAGTAGATATTATTACATAGGAAAATGTAACTGGTAAGTTTTGCATGCGTATATGCATATATATGATTATACGTGTATAATATGTGTATGTGTATGAATGTTAACTGTTAAATGTGAGTGTTGGTGTGTGTGTGTGTGTATGCAAACAGATATATATTAGAAGTTTCTCGAGTTTTAGTAATAAATGATGAGAATAAATGATTTCATAAAACGTAATCATATTAAATCACTAGTGCAATAATAATAATAATAATAATAATAATAATAATTTATTATATGCATAAATTTATTTGATTTATTTCAATCTAGATTTTTCTTTGCTTGTTTCTTTTTATTCAATTACTTTTTGTTGTTGTTGTTGTTGTTGTGTTGTATTTATAATTATATAATATTAAATAGGTGTGTTTTATAATTTCCTGAGCAAGAGTAAGTAACATAAGTATAAGAAAAAAAAAAGAAAAAAAAACAAATGAAAAAAAAAGAAAAACAAAACACGAGAGGAAATGTAAATAATAAAAATGTTAAATCATTTATCAAAACTTTTTGCAATTTAATCGCTGAACGTTTCTTTTTTTTTTTTTTTTTTTTTTAACGATTGATAATAAAAAATTTTTTTCACATGTAGGAAGAGTAATAAATACAATTCTTGTGAATACTCACCCCAACAGATATAAATAAACATAAATAATATATTTATATATGTATATATGTATATGTAGATATAGGTAAATAAAGAAATAGATTGTATTGTTATCGATAAATAAATCGTTGCGCAAAAAAGATATTAACGAAAAACGCGACATTTACAGTGAACGAACGAGTTCTGATAACGTATCCGGTATTGTCGGAAGTAGGTCATAGAAAGCAGTTTGTGCTAAACAAAGTGTATCGCTGTCAAGAATAATGCATAAATTATGATAACCATTATCGCACTTGAGGGTATATAACAGATATTCATGAGCATGGGGAAAGACTAACTACAGAAATAGAAAAAGAAAGAAAGAAAATAAAAGTTTAAAAAAAAAAAACAAAAAAAAAACGTAACAGATAAAACAAAAATAAACATGAGATAAATAGATTACGTGAATCTATGATGAAGAACAATTTTTGAAAGAAAGAAAAAGACAAAAACAAGTGATTCCAAAAATATGAAAAGAAAACAAAAAAGAGTGCGGATCGGTGAGAATAAAACAAATTTGACAATTAAATTGAGAGAGAAAGACAGAGTGAGAGAGAGAGAGAAAGAGAGAGAATGAAAAAGTGTTTAGAAAAATAAAAAAAATAGAAGAAAATAAAAAAATAAAAAAAAGAAGATTATGAACCCTATGAACCACAAGTTTCAATTTTACCACAAAACGAAAAAGATACAAAATCCCATAACTCCCTTATTATTATTATAATTATTATTATTGTAATTATTATTATTATTATTATTATACCTTTCTTCTTCTAACCCTGACCCCTCACCCAATCCCTTCTTCTAATCTTCTCCTCTTCTTCTTTTCTTTTTTATTTTTCTTCTTTATCGTTTAACAAAATTGATTAAAGAAAATAAATACGTGACCAAGTTGAGAAAAGAAAACTGATGGGAAACTATAAATTTTGACGATTCGGTCAAATCGAACAGACAAGTAGAAAGAAGAGAGTGATGTGTGGACTAGAAGGGTAAGGGATGGTTAACGGTGTTTCTCTTTCTCTTTCTGATCCTTCTCTCTTTCTATCTCTCTCATACTCTCTGTGTTGTTCGTGTCCTTCTCTGTCTCGACACTCTTTTGAATAATGGAACGAGTCTCATGCGAAATTCATGTCCAATTTAGCCGTACGGTTAATTTACGATCGGTTTGGCGAACTTTAAATAAAAAAAAAACATGTAAAAAAAGAGGAGAAGGGGGTTAGATACAATTGCAAGGTGTGTTGCATGCCGAGCTTCATGCTTTCCTCCAATCAGAGAGAAACTTCCTCTCTCTCTCTCTCTCTTTCTCTCTTTTTCAATGTTTTTGTTCTTGTTTTTTAATGATGGGTAATATGTTAGCAACTATACCTTAATAATAAAAATGAAATGTTTTTGATCTTTAAATGACCTATGTGTATATGTGTGTGTATGTGTGTATTACTGCTGCTCTAATAACATTTCAATGTAAATATTATATTATTTTTGTATTATTACTTTAAACGACGTACGTGTATGTACGCGTATGTTTTTACATAAAAATATTATGTATATATATATATATATATATATATATATTTTTTTTTGTCTATTTTATTTTAATTTTATTTTATTTCAATTTGTTTTATTTTATTTTGATTTGATGTAATTTAATTTAATTTAATTTAATTTAATTTAATTTAATTTAATTTAATTTAATATTATTTTATTTTGATTTAATTTCATTTCATTTCATTTCATTTCATTTCATTTCGTTTTATTTGATTTTATTTTTGTTTCTTTCTATTTTACGTAATTATATTTATTAAAACCATTAACAAAACTATAAAAGGAATTAGTATGAAAATCTATTATACATATACATATACATATACAAATATATATAAAATAATCAGTAAGTGTATAAAATAGTTAAGACAAGTATTTAGAACTTGAATACATTTTTCGGAATTTTATTTTATCGTTTCTTAACTCCTCGTTAATTTGTCGATGCCTTTTTCGTTATTGACATAAGCTAATGCGTTGCCAAGCCTATACTTGGGAGAAAGAGAGAGAGAGAGAGAGAGTGAGAGAGAGTGAGAGAGAGAGAGGGCAATGGGCAAGGCAAAGCACATAATCGTGTTCACATAAGCCTAGAGAGATAACGTATAAGCTCGAAATGTTGTTAGCTTGGCTAGTTTCATATGCCATACATATAATATGTATATATGTATATATATATATTATGCGTGTTGCCTATGTATAAATGTGTAAATATGTATATCTATATATATATATATATAGTTAATATGTTCGTCGTATTACCTTCATATTCCTATCTCATTATGATAATAACGAGAGGCACATGCATTTGTAATAATATCTAATATCTAAATATTATCTTGATTCAATAATTTATGTTAACAAAAGTGTACGGTATTTTTTATTTTATTTAATTTTTTTTTTGTATTTTTTTTTTGTTTTTTTTTTTTTTTTACAACGCGAAGATTTAATTCTTTTTTCCTTTTTATAACAGGAACATTTAATTTCTTTTCTTTTCTTTTTTTTTTTTTCCTTTTACGTATGAAGATTTAATTTTTTTTTTTTTGTTTCTTTTTATGATTTTTATTTTACTTTTTTTTTTTTTTTGGTTCTTATAAAAAGTGTACATGTTTTTTTGTTTCTATTTTTTTTATTTTTTTATTTTACAACGCTACGATTTAATTTGGTTTTTTCCTTTTACAAACGCGAAGATTTAATTTCCCCCCCCCACCCTTTTTATGATTTTTACTTTTATTTCATTTTATTTTATTTTATTTTATTTTTTTTTGGTTCCCATAAAAAGTGTACATTTTTTAATATTTTTTTCTTTCTTTTTTCTCTTTTACAAGGAAGATTTAATTTTTCTTTTTTTTTTTTAAAGCATTTTTTATTCAAATTATCAAGATCAATTTGTCTAGATCCAACATTATGGATCATTTCAATAAGTTTCAGTATTACATTATATTTGCCCCCCCTCCCTTCTATGAATTTCTTGTTAGTAAATTATTTATCTTCTTTTTTGCGTTGTTTTATACATCAAGGAGAAATATATCATTTAGCACAAAAAAAGTTACAGAAAACGAGATCATAATGTTTTATCTATCTATCTATCTCTCTCTCTCTCTCTCTCTCTCTCTCTCTCTCTTCCTTTTTGTCATCAGTATCGAGCAAATACCGTGCGGGTTTGCAATGCGATCGTAGTAATGCGTTTACACTTATTGCCAATTAAAGCTGAATCGTGTACATGTATATATATTATATAATGTATATATATTAATGTGTATCCTTTATATCTATGTACATAGGTGAATACGTATAGCAGGACAATTTTCGTGCAAATTTATTATACCATTAGTATTATATTAAATTAACGATATATACATACATATGGGTGTACAGTGTGTAGTGTGTGTTAGTATTCACATATGCATGTATGTTGTTTTTTTCTTTTCTTCTCTTATTTTTTTTTCTTTTTTTTTTTTTTTAATGTTCCTCTCCTTTCATTCCGTAATAAAAATAAACTTTCTTTCATATTTGTATTTTGTTTTTGTTTTTAATTATTATTTTTTTTTTTTTTTTATACATAAATGTATGAGTGATAAGATACATCGTATTTGTAACGCGTTGTAACGTGTTATATACTGTGTGTTATGTAAAATTAATTAGTTACTTCGTTGTACACGCGAAGGTTAATATTTAACGAATACAAATTTTAATTACCGTTAGCATTATTATAATACTTAGAATTATTATATTAGATTACAACAACGACAACAGCAGTAACAACAACAAAAATTACCGAGCTAGAGTTTATTTATTTTCTCTTTTTTTTTTTTTTTTTTTTTTTTCTTACTTATTAACTGAAATTAAATTAGTCTATATTAAACAAGAGTTTCGAACAAAATTCTAATTAATTATCCTTTTTTATTTTTTATTTTTTTTTTTTATTCATTACGAAATCACTTTTTAGAAACTTTTATCTTTCCCAATACGAATTAACGAAGAGAAGAAAAGAGAAGAGAAGAGAAGACCAGGTGAGGGTGAGAGGTAAGGTGAGTATAATTTTTACGTAATATCATTATGACGTATGTTCGTAAAAAAAAAAAATTAAAAGAATAATGAAATAAGATTAAATATAGAAATCCAATTATCGTAGTTGTTAATTTTAAAAATGCATTATCCAAGAGTGTTTCAGATTATCAAAGATCAAAAAGGGATTACAATTGTATTTAATATAATTTCATAAACAATATATTATAATAATATAAATAAATATTATATATATATATATATATATATATATATATATATATATATATAATAAAAATAACGGTGTGTATGGTGTGGGGTAGGTGGGGAGAAGAGGAAAAAAAATGAAAAAGAAACAAAAATATTATAACAGATGCAATTTGTTTTACAATTACTATTACGTAGTATATATATATATATAGTGATTGTAAAACAAATTGCATTTGTTATAACATTTTTTTTAAATGTCACATATATATATAATAATAATTATTATTATTATTACTATTCCTGCATACGACAAAGCGCCATTTGCATTCCGTCCCCTTTTGTGAGGGTGATGGTGGGACGTGGGACGTAGGGAGGGGGGGGGGTAGTGAAACACAACCGATATTCTTCCTCTTGGTTTCTCGTCACGCTCGCAATAATTAACATTGTGCTTACCAGCTTGTCAATTAAGCACACCGATGATTAATGTCCTTGTGCGAAACCTCGTCAAACGAATTTTACGAGAAATAGAAAAAGACAGAGATAGTGAAATAGAAATAGAGAGAAAGAGATAGAATGAGAAAGATAAACAATGTGTTAATTGTTTGATAACTTGAAGAAAAAATAAATTTAAAAAAAAATGATCAATCTAAACTCAATAATAATAATATTAATAATAATAATAATAAAATGTAATTAATAATAAACTAAACGTATTTATTTATTAATAATTAATCTAACGTTTGAATTTTTATATATATATATATATTTGTTATTAAATAAATTTTCAATAATTCATGTGATTTGTAATAATTGATGAAATATATTGAAACATATTAAAATCAACTAACAATAAGTAAAGGTAAGACGGGGGAAGGGGTGGGAGGGGAGGGGGGGAGGAGGAGGCGGGTGTAAGGGCACCTTATCTGGTAGCATTACGAAACTTTCTCTACACGCGAGAAATAATTTCCCATGTAACTAATTGCACTGATACTTTCTTGCAGCTGCAAAGAATGAACGGGCATGTATTAGTATAAGTTAATGTTAGTAGTACTAGTAGTTGTTATATATATATATATAATAATAACGTGGTATTACTTACATATGTATGTAATGCAATAAGTAAGGAAGATTAAGGTTTTTGTAATTACGTACGAGTCAGCTGCTAGAGACACAATGTATGAACATACACATATATATACACTTATACAAACACGTTTATCTGTATTTTCTTTGTTCATCTACAGGATAAACCAAAAGTACCTTTAAGGTAATTAAAAGAAAGAAAAAAAACAATTATATGTAATAATACTTAATATTATTTAATAATTTGGAAAAGATATTAAAAAAAAAAAAGAAAACAAAAGTTAGTTTGGAATTAGAATATTTTCTTCTTGGCAATGTTAATTTAATAAAAATAATTGTTTATTATATTATTTTTGATATTTTTATTATGTATATTTATTTTTATAAATTATTTTATTTATTCGTAATGATATTCCCTTATACCATATTTTTATTATGTATATTTATTTTTTTAAATTATTTTATTTATTCGTAATTATATTCTCTTGTACAATATATTTATCGTTTATTTTATTTTATTAATTATTCATTTATATTACATTCTTTAATATTATTTATTATGTAATTTATTTTTATGAATTATTTATTTATTTGTAATTATATTTTTTTCCTTGATGTTTTTATTATATAAGAAACATTTAAAACCACATACACATACACATACACACACACACACACAATTTTATGTCATCTTGTAAAAATATTTTTAATGACAAAAAAAAATGAAGAAGAATAAAAAGAATAATATTCAACAATATTTTTTAACAGACATAAATTTTCCTACAATTAGATTCAAGTGTGTGTGTGTGTGTGTGTGTGTGTGTGTGTGCGCGTTTTTTTTCTTATTTGTTCAAACGAACTTCGTCATCGTCACGTATCGTTCTACAAACAAGTTCGATAATTATCTTAATACAAATGAAGTAAGATGATAACGGGGGATATGTAATAACATAAGAGACATTCTGTTGACTCTAATCTAATTAGAAGAAGAACAAAAAAAAAATAGAAATTTAATGAAATGTTTTTAATCTCCATTTTACGTTTCAAATTATTTGCAATTATTTTAATTAAAACAAAATATATATATATATATAAAATGAGAAAATAAAATGAGAAAATAATTATCAATACGTTATTCAAAATAATAATAATTAAGGACCATTATGACCAACGTAGTTACTACGTTGATGTAAATCATTATTATTATTAAACATATTTATTATTTAAAAAAAAAAAAATTAAAATAAATTATAGAAACGAAATAGAAAAATATAATAACACGATTCAACCAATAACGAGATTTTTATTTTATCTTTTAACTAAAAAATATGAAGAAGTAGAAGAAGAAGAAGAAGATAGAAAAGAAATTAGGTTAGAAAAAAAAGATAGGAGGTGAGAGAGTGAGAGAGAGAGAGAGAGAGAGGAAATACGTTTTGGAATTTATCGTAAAACGGTAACTTCTTTTTCTTCTTCATCATCATCGTGTGTTTCTATCTCTTTCTATCTCTCGTCATATCTGCCTAGTGGAAAATTTATTAAAAAGAAAGAAACGGCAAAAAAACGGAATCATAAAAAAGGAAAAGAAAATAAGCAGAGCTTTGCAAAAGTGTTGTAAAAAGAAATAAAAAAAAGAAAAAAGTAAAAATAAAAAAGAAAGATAGGAATAGAGACAAAGATATATACATATATAAAAGAAAAAGAAATAGGATTTGCGAACGTGGTTAAACTAGTTTCAAAAGTAATTCCAACTGGTTGAAATTGCTTAATAAATCGGTGCAACGAACGAACGAATGAACGAACGAACGAACGAAACGAACAGAACAAAATAGAAAAGAAAATAAAAGAAAAGAACAGAAAATGTTTCAAGCAACGAGAATCACTTTTTACGATCCACGAGATTCGCGATATGCATAACATTTGCGATACTAACGAGACGAGGTGGGTGGGGAGTGGGAGGTAGAAGAATCCTCCCGTTATTCCCTTTAAACTACCCCTTCTCCTAACATCAAACTTTATTTTTTTTTTTTATGTGAAAAATATAAAATAAATCACGTTACAGTTAAAACCGAACTTTATAATATTCCATTTTTTATTTCATGGATGTTTTGTATTTTTTTTTAATGTAATTGTTTTTTAAACTATAGAAATTTTTTTGGTTGATAGGAGACAATAAACGTAAGAGGAATAGACGAAAATAATTAATTAATTTAAGCTCTAATTTTTTTTTTTTGTAGATTTTTCTATTTTTATATTGTGAATTTATTTTACATTAACTTTGATTTTGGTTCGTCGTTGTTAATTAATTTTTGCATTTTGTTTTTTTGTTTTTGTATGTTCATATTTTCTATATTTTTAATTTAATTTTTAATATTATTTTTTTATTTTTTTTTATATTTTACATTTTTATATTTTTATACAAAATTTATTATTATCTATTAGATACTTATTAAATTATTACTTAAATTAATTATTTATTAGAAATTATAAATAAAAATTAAAAAATTATAGTTGATAATATTTTTGTATATTTTCCTATTTTTATTTATTATTATTAATATTTCATCTATCCAAAATTAAATTTTATTCATATTAGCTATAATAAACTAACATAATCTTATTTTATAGCAAAGTTAAAACCAAAAGGGTGTGGGAGTGGAGGGATGATAGTAGCGAGTAGAACTTTTTGAAAATGATAAGGTTACTAAACGTTAATCGTAACTTTAAAAAGTAAGAGAGTAAGAGAGAAAAGCTCAGAAAAACTCAGAAAAGCATCGTACGAACTCGTTGACATTCCCCTTCCACTCTTCTTTTTACCACCTATCCCCACTCTTCCATCTTCTCCTTCTCCTTCTCCTTTTCCTCCACCACTCCTCGTTTTATATCCCCACCACTTCCTACTATTCACTTGGAAAACTTCTCAACCTCCCCCCTGCCACCTTAATTATATTTATTCGTCCTTTCTCCCTCCTTCTCTCTCTCTCTCTCTCTCTCTCTCTCTCTCTCTTTCTCCAATGAAGCTGCAACCTAGGAGAGTTTCTTAAGCCTATTAACGTGATTTAATTAAACTTTGTTCCAACTTAATTGGAATTATTTACGATCTTGATACTAATTACAACGTCGATCGTCCATGACGTTCTTTTAAATGTTGATTTATGGATATACTTTTATAATTATTTCTTTTTAGATTTATTTACTTTTTTTTTCTCTCTCTCTCTCTCTCACACACACACACTCTCTTTTTCTTATGTAAATCAAGTTGTTTGTTTTTTTTAACGTCTTACGTAAAATGTAATTCCCAAAAGTGGACATATTTTTTTTCAGTTCCCTTGTGAAAATAATTTCGAAACAATTTGTGTCTCTACTTACCTCCACACCGCCCCCCCCCCACCTCTCTCACAAATACACATATATACCTAATCTTTTTTTATTATGTATATAATAAAACATATATATCAGATATATTTGTTGAAAGAAGCGTAGAAAAAGTAAACGGAGAATCAGGTTTGGCGTTAGTTTCTTTCAAAGTCGGCCACATTCTACTGCAAAATAGAAAGTGGTTACATTCCCTATGCCATATATCTATCTATTTATGTATATATATATATATATATGTGTAAGTGTGGAAAAGAAGAAGGAGAAGAAGGAGATTTGATCTCAAAGTAACAGTTCATGCTACGACTATAAACTCACTCGTTCGAGGACAACTTGCTTTGTCTAACTCTCTTATACTTTGATGCGTATATACATTTATGTGTGTGTCTTCTGTGTGTGAGTATGTGGGTGTAGGTATGTGTTAATACATGTATTTATATATTATTGTGTGTTTATACGTTCACCAATCTTTGTCCTAACAGTCTCCTATGTTTTGATACATATATGTTTGTGTATGTGTTTGTTTATATATTTATATGAGTTGGTGAGTGTATGTTTTTATATGTTTTACGAATAACGTGAAAGTATTTCGTATTTATGAACATAATCATCGAGATTTTTAATCTTTTCATTTTCTCTATATTGTTACTTAGTTAGTTTTTATTTTTATTAGAAAAAAAAAAGAAAAAAATATTAGTGAGTGATGCAAATTATTTATCTGCATGTTTTTTTTTTTTTTTTAATTAATTATTTTAATATACTATAGTAATAATATGCATAAAAATAAAATATACAAAAATAAATAAATAAAATATATAAATTATAAATATAATAATTACTAATTAATTTATCGATGAAATAAATTTGTTAAAATGTAAAATATAAAATATTAATTTGTGATAATTAATTGTAATTGTAATTGTAATTGTAATGAGTATCGATTAAATAATTTGTTCTGTCAACGTTTAACTATTTATTAATAAAATTGTAATAAATTAAATATCAAAAAAAAAAAAATTATTACAATTAATAAATATTATTATTATAATTGAATAAAATTAATATTGCTTTCATTGGACGCATGTATACGTTCATGGCATTCAAAGGGTTAATAAAATGGAAAAAAAAAAGAAAATAAAAATACAAAGAGAAAGAAAGAAAAAAAAGAAAGTGAAGTAACATCGAGATAATTGAATTTCGATGAGAAGAAATGTTAGAAAACATTTCCAAACACTTTTGCTTTGAGTTCGATTGGTCAGAATGCCCCTTAAGGATACCAAGAAGAGTCGTAAAGAAAAAGGGATGGGTTGGGAAGCATTGGGGAGGGGAGGGGTAGGGGGAGGGGGGTGGTAGGAGGAGATCCGAGGGATGAGAAAGGCGTTTAGAAACATCGAAACGATTTTTCTAGTGCTTGCTCTTGTATTTGTTTGGTTTTATTTTTTTTTTTTATTTCTTTTTTTTCTATCTGCGGTTGAATGCAGTAACTATGGTGGTAGTGGTAGTAGTGGTAATAGGTGAGGTGAATGCGCGAGCGCACGTCCTGTACAGGTGCTCGCTATGTAATGGACGTAAAATAGTCGACGATGTTTCTTTCAACTCCCACGAGATGAAAGAAGGGAAAGGAAACTTGATTTTAACCTTGGAACGTTTTTTATACGTGATCTACCAGTCCAACGAGATATATATATATATATATATATATGTATATGTATGTATACTTATGTTAGTATTAATTCGATTAGAAAACATTGACATTTTGATATTGCAACTTTGTATCAATTAAAATCGTAATAAATGTTAAAATTGATATTTACAAATGACAAAAAAAAAATAAAATAAAATTATATTAGTATGAATTTGATGAAAAAAAAATTGACATTTTGATATTGCAACTTTGTACCAATTAAAATCGTAATAAATGTTAAAATTGATATTTACAAATAAAAAAGGAAATTAAATTATATTATATTAGTATGAATTCAATTAGAAAAAAATTCGTATTTTTATAATACAACTTTGTACCAATTAAAATCGTAATAAACGTTAAAATAGATATTTAAAATATGAAAAAATATAAAACATAATAAATTTAAAAAAAAAATTCAAATATATTAGTATTACTTCGACTATAAAAAAAAACAAAAAACTCATATTTTTATAATACAACTTTGTACTAATTAAAATGGTAATTAATATTAAAATTGATTTATGAATTAAAATTAAAATTAAAAAAAAATAAAACATAATTAATACACATTTATAATTAGTATTAATTTGATTAGAAACAATTCGTATTTTTATAATACACCTTTGTACTAATTAAAATCGTAATTAATATTCAAAAATTGAAATAAAAAAAAAAGTAAAACATTTATAAATAAAATTGACAATATAATAAACAAACAAAAAAAAGACTGGTCCTGACAACCATTCTAACCGTGTTAAAAAAAAAAAACATTGTAGTCCCAAATACTTTAACCGGAATAGGGTGAAGGGAGTGTAGAGAAGGTAGAGGGTTGAATAAGAAGAGTAGAAGAGTAGAAGAAGAAGAAGAAAGATTGAAGGGTAGGACGGTGAGGGGGAAGAACACGACGACAGAACACAACCTAACACAACCTAACACAACCCAAGGCAACCAACCCAACCAACAACAACAACAGCAACAACAACGGTGTGTCTCGGCCGCACGTTAATTGAGTTTCAGCAGAGGTCCTAAATTAGCACCGGAGATCGTGTCTCGAGAGAAGGAGAAAGAGTAAGAGAGAGAGAGAGAGAGAGTAAGGAGAGAGAGAGAGAGAGAGAGAGAGAGAGAGATAGAGAGACGTAAGTGCACACACGTAACTACGTCTGCTTGGTAATGAAGTTCGACAATACCGTTACTTTAGTCGTATCTCTACTATCCACTTTGCGGTACTCTATAGTCATTCTCAGAATATATGTTGAATACAAGTATATGTATATGTGTATGTATGAGTAATATACGAATATAAACGAGAAACATATATGTATACCTGTACACATAGATAAATGCGACAAAGCTTTCCTACACTCTCGTTAATTCGTCCTTTCATTCGACTATTCTCCCCCTTCCCCCTTTTCTCCCTACCTTATCCTTGCCCACCTGCCAACCCTTACTCCTACTACTACTATTCTCTTTCATATACCACTAACTATAAGACCACACTACTAACAAATTTAATTGTCTTTTCTCAATCATTGAAATTTCTCTATCTGTTTCTATCTTGTCTATTATTCGTTTTCTTATCATTTTATTATTATTATTATTATTATTATTATTATTATTATTATTATTATGGTTATGGTTATGGTTATTATTAGATTATATTGTAATAAGTTTAATGATTATTTTTTAATGTGAATTGATGGAGAAAATATGATTGAGATAGAGTCAATATATATATATGTATATAAGTATGTAAGATATGAAATATGAATTAAAAGGAAATGACAGGGAATTATTGTAATGTAATAAGAAAATTATTATTATTATTATTATTCTTGGAATATATCTATAAATGAGTTGGGAAAGGATTAAGTAGTACGAGGTTAATTTAATAAGATTTATGGAAAAGAAAAAGTAAAGATAATTATAGTTATATTGTAATAAATAAATTATTATTACGAATATGTACATATGTGGTTGGATAAAGAAAAACAAGTATAGTAATGTGACAAATATATATATATAGGTAAAGTCAGAAAATTATTATATAAAATAATATAATTATATATGATATATATATAATATCTATATTATATAATATATAATAATCATATAATAAAATATTATATATAATATTTAAAAAAGTAATTTAAAAAATAATATAGTAATATATATTAAATTATTATTTTATAAATAAATAATATTATATTATATATATATTATATAAATTATAAATTATATAATATAATTATAAATAAATAATTATTCTTAGTACCAATAAATATATCTACAAATGTGATTAAATAATATATATATATATTAAATAATCTAACATAAAAATACAACTAGCAAATGATTAAATTTTTAAAAAGAAACATAGACTAATCTATGTAATAAATAAATAAATAAATAAATAAATAAAAAAGAAAGGAAACAATATAAGATTAATAGAAAACCTATATCGTTATAAACAAATAAATGATCCTATTAAAAATATAATACAAAAATAAGAACATAAATAAGATAAACAGACTGTGGGAGAAGTTGGGGCTGGAAAGGGGTTGGTAAGAAGGTATAAAAAGAAAACTACAGAAAACAATTTGATAAAACAAACGAACGTATATAAAATTAAAAAAAAAAAAAAATAGAAAAGGAAACAAAAGATAATAGAAAAAAAGTAAAAAATCATTTTTCTACTAACAATAAGTTTGCTGCTCGAAAGAAAAATCCTCCTCCTTTTTCATCTTCTTTTACTTTTCTTTCTTCCCCTAACCAGACCCACCCTCCACCCACCCACCCTGCAAAGAAAATAATCCGATATCGAGTATAAAACTTACTGCAGGATTTTACCTCGTTTCCTTCCCCACCTCAAACCCCTCGTTGTTTCCCTTTCCTCTCTTTCTCAGTGAATTCTCACCCCACTTACCTCCCACTCCTACTTTCACCCCTTCCACTAACCCCCACCGTTTTCCCCTCTTTCTCTCCTCAATCTTTCTTTGCAGGTTACTCCTATCTACCGAATGCGGCCCCTTCGCACCTTGATTTACGGCCATAAGTTATAATATTTGCGCTACTATTGTATGGTAATACGTAGGGCAAAAAATATGTTAATGGTTGCCATAAAGGAGATATACAGCGTATATATGTACCTCATTCCGGTGGCACATACCCCTCCCCCCACCACTCCGAGAACCCAGAAAGGTTGGTTCACCGCATAAACCGCGTATACTTATATACACACACACACACACACTTATAGATTTTACCTTCTACACACGTTCTTTTTTACTTCTTTCAAACGATAACCCCCCCCCCCACCCCCACTCCCACTTTCTTTATTTTTCTTTTTCTTTTTTATTTCTACCTATTTATGACGTCTCGGTTCGAAACAGGTAAAAAGAGAGGGAGAAAAAAGAACTTGGCTGGGGTAAAACAAAAAAGGGAATAATAATGGGAAAAAATATTCTTCGGTAAGAGAAATAGAAAAGGGGGTGGGAGAAGGGGAGGAGATGTAGAAATAAATAAAGAACAAGATAAATAGATTTTTAAAAATGTAATTTAATGCCAAGGATAAGGATGAAAAAAAAAAAAAAAAGAAAAGGGTATTAAAAATAAAAATATTAATGTGAAACGAAGAAATAAAAAATGGGTGGGATAATTGGTGGTTTGTGGGAGTAATCGTAAAATAGATTTTTCGTAAAAGAAGATAGAAGAAGCACCCTCTGAACACCCTAATCACCTCAGCTCACCACCCCACTCAATTCAACCCTCTGTCGTCTGTTTTGAAAGGTGAGTTAAACGATGGTTACGTTACATTACGTGATTTGTTTCATTTGTCATCTTGAAATGATGAACAAATTAGTTTTATTAGTTTTGTTGTTATCTGATTGAAAGAATAAATGCAAAAAAAAGAAAAAAGGAATTCAAGTGGTTGAAATATCAACGAAAACGAATCGACGAGAAAGACGACACTAAACAAAGTTTCGTAGTTAGAGATACGGGGTTGGTACTTTGTAATAGTGAATCGTTTATCCAATAGGGGAGTTAGAAGAGTAAAATAAAATAAAAAAAAAATAAAAAGAAATAAAAGAGGGAGAAAAAGAATGGGGAAGAAGAAGAGAAAAAAAGAGAGAATGGGTGTAGGAGTGGGAGAGACAGAGAAAAAAAGAAGAAGAAGAAGAAGAAGAAGAAGGATAGAAAAAGAGAGAACAAGAGAGAAAAGTGGAAAGAGAATGGGTTGGTCAAACTGTATTCTTCTAAAAAAGAAAAAAAGAGAGAGAGAGAGAGGGAGAGACAGATAGCAAAAGAAGAAGAGAAGAAGAGAAATAGAGAAGAACAGAAAGAGAGAGAGAGAGAAAGAGAAAGAATGAAATAGAGAGAGTGAGAAAGAGAATACTAGCCAAACTATGTTTCCCCAGAGTAAAAAGAAAATAGTAAAACCAAGTTATATTAGAGAATAAGAACAATAAAACAAAACAAAAATATAAATATAGTAAAGTTAAAAATAGTAAAGCTGTATTAAAAAAAAAAAAAAAAAAAAAAAAAAAAATAGAAAATACAAAACAAAGATAGATAGAGAATGAGATAGAAGTAGAGAAAATTGTATTAGAAAAATAAAAGAAAAAGAAGAAGAAGAAGTGTGAAAAAAAAACAAAGAAAAATAATAAAGTAGCCAAGAAGAGGTACACTTCACTCTTATGTTGTTGGCCTTCTTCTCGCAAAATGATGCAACACAAAAAGAAAGAGAACGAGAACGAGAACGAGAACGAGAAAGAGAAAGAGAGAGAGAGAGAGAGAGAGAGGGAAAGGATAAGAGGGATTAAAAAAAAAATAAAAATAAAAAGGGGTGGTCCAAAGAAGGTTCTCTTATAGAATACACACCACTATATATATACATACACTATACATATACTATACTATACTATATTATTCTCAATTGGAAATTCGCCAGATGCCAACCCTCTTAGGGACCAGCAACAAGATATTCCCAACGGGTTGGTGTTAAGCTCGCGTGTAGAGAAGACCTATCGTTCAAATGCCAATTAAATGATCCTAGGAAACAAGCAATAGAATAGAAGAGCCTATACACAGTGCTTGACAAACACAATTTCCAATAGTCCTACAGGCTACACACACACACATACACACACTCACACATATATACGAACTCTGTTTTTGTAAAAAGGGGGCCCCTGAAAGTTCCTCCCTTTTATCGGCGCACGCGACTATTTTCTACCCTTCTCCTTCTTTCCCCTTCCTCTTTCCCTTCCCTTCCCTTCATTTTGATCACCCCTTACTTTACGTACACCGTACACTGTGATTGCGGTATTAAAACTAAAATAAACTTCTTCCATCCCGTTTCTTTTTTTTTTGGTTTCTTCTTTTCGTTTATTTTTTCCCCTATTTCTTTTTTTTTTTAATCCGATGATAAGAGGATTAACAATTTAGAAGTTTAACTAGTTCAACATTTAATTTATTATGTTCTAGTAATTACGAGAGATGTTTATTTAAATATTTAATTAATAATAATTAGAATGTTTATAAATCGGTATTGTTATATTAATTAATTAAGTAATAATTTATTATTATTATTATTATTATTATTATTATTATTATAAATCTTTTATTAATTAATGCATTAGTCGAATGTTCACAAAGGGACTACAGGAGGATGTAATATTTTTGTTCGATTTTTTTTTTCTATTTCTATAGAAAATATTCTTATTTAATAATTTATTACGGATTATTTATTTAATGCACTTTAAATATCCTTCATATTTTATAATACATAAAAATGTATGTGTATGAACAAATAAATAAATAAATAAATATATGGTATATAAAATATGTAGAAATATTGTAAAAATGTTTTTAGAAATAATATTAACCATTTAAAGATGAGATTGAAATGAATAATAAAAATAAAACAAGAAAAATATATGAGAGAGAGAGAGAGAGAGAGAGAGAGAGAGAGAAAAAAGGTAACAAAAAAATTACGACCCGTACAAACATTTCATTTTATCTCCGACAAAATGGTAGGAGACAAAACACAAGTTTGGAATATCGATGGATGCAAAGAAAATATTCACACACATACAAATAAATAAATAAATAAATAAATAAATAAATAATACATATATGTATACACGTTTTTACAGGATGAGTTTCAAAATTTTCTTTCAGATGATTCGAAAGTAATCAATTATTCTTTTGTACAACATTTTATCGTAGATTGAAATGTTACAATTTTTATAAAAACAGAAAAAAACAAGATATAAATAAATAACACAATTTTCAAACTTCGAAAGAGTTTTTGATAAATGTAAAGTTAAAAAAAAAAAAAGAACAATTGGACTTGAACAAAATTTCATCATAAAAAAAAAAAAAAAATTAGAAAGAAAGAAAGAAAGAAAGAAAAAGAAAAATTGTAAATTCTAGCATGTAGGTAAAACCTTTGGAACACCCTTTATATATTCATCGATCGTTTGTTTCATCCCACGAGACGGGAATACATATATTTTATTTGAAAGTAAAATTCTATTTTTTCTTTTTTTTTTTCTTTTTTTTTTTGTCGTTTCCTCGCATGACAAATTATGCCTTTCAATTCTCGAACATAAAGTCGTTTTACATTATAAAAAAAAAGAAAAAAAAAAAGAAAAAGAAAATAACGAAATAATAAAAAAAAATATATATACGTATGAAAATAAAGAAATATTATCCATGTGTGTACCTGTTATATACATATGTATATGTAAAGAGAAAATAAGTAAAGAGGATTAGAAAGGATTACAATAATTCAATCATTTGAATCATGATATATATATAAGTATAATTGACTGATGGATCAAGGAATAAAAGAAAAAAAAAAAATAGAGAAATTTCACTTTCATTATTTGACACTAATACATTAATAATAACGTACACGTATGCAGTTACATGTGTGTGTGTGTTGAAAGAAGGAAAAGACGACCAATAGGAGGTTCCGTAAAGTAAGGAAGAATAAAACCATGACACGTGGGAGAACCAGTCAACCTTGTAAATTCTCTTACAATCTTTTCACCGTTACAAATTACTCAAGATGCTCAAAACGTTCAACGTTAGATAAATTTGTTTATTTTTTTTATTTTTAGTAATAGTAGTAGTATTTCTTTAATAGAAATACGAACGTACATTTTTGTTCATGTGTGTATATGTACTTTTTAGACAAATTAGAAAAATTAAATAATAAAATATGATGTATTGGGTTGAAAACTAAGTCATTGCTGAGTTTAAGAAGCCATCTATCGGCAAAAAAATGTGATTGCAGATTTTGTCGAATAGATGGCTTATTTAAAATCAGCAATTACTTAGTTGTCAATGTAATAATTGGATTGACAAGAAAGTCATTTCAATTTTCTAGTGTGAAATAAAACTCAATTGTTTATTTTTTTTTAAATTACACAGAATTTGTTTCTATAGCAACTTAAAAGTGTCAACTACGAAACCTCAAAAGAAAAACAATTCTAACATTAACATTCGTTGTTTAACAAAACAAACATAACCCTATCTATTAGTGCAATCCGAAATTACTTTCTTGCCAACTCAATAATTGTTTATTAACAATGTCTTTTTTGTTGTTACCTGTCCCAAGTATAACTCTTATTCTTTATCAATGATTGTTCAAAATATCTGACAAATTTCCTTTCCACTTTCTAACCAATATCATAGACCTATTCGATCAAACGATACTCTCTCTTTCTCTCTCTCTTTCTCTCTCTCTCTCTCTCTCTTTCTCATAGCAAAGAATTTTGTAAGAAAAGAAGAAGAAGGACGGTCAATCTCTTTTCCAAGATCAGATCCAATCTTCTCGGATATTGACTGTGCTACATCATAGTCCCCCACCCCCACCCCCACCCTCTTTTCTTTCATCTCACCCCAACATCTTTCCTCCCACACTTCCCCCCCTTCTCTCTCTCTCTCTCTCTTTCTCTCTCACTCTTCCTTTTTCCTAATGGTAGTAGTAGGAGAATGCGCGCGCACGTTTTCAAACACAAGTCAAATTGAACAGTATATATATGTTACATCGATAGAAAGTCCAATATTCAACCCCTGACTTCAGTGAGTCCGTTTTCCTCCTCCTTTAACTGCATCCACTTGCATTTCTCTCTCTCTCTCTCTCTCTCTCTCTCTCTCACTTGGTTTACTCTAAGTCCCCCACCCACCACTATACCGATCTTCCTCCCATAACTTCAACAATTCCAATAGCCGTTAATCTGTCGGAAACTTTCAGAAAACTTGCCGTTATTGCAGGTAGGAGGGGGGATGCAGGAATAAGAGGGGAGGAAGAAAAGGGTGAAAAGGGGTAAGAAGGGTGTAGGTGGGTGAGTGGGTGGTTTGGAGGATGAGGAAGGTCCTGCTTGCACTTGGGTGATGCAGTGAAAATACTTGTATATATATATGTGTGTGTGTATGAAAGAGTAAGAAAGAGAGAGAGAGAGAGAGAGAGAGAGAGAGAGAAGGGTAGGAAGGGTAAGGAGTGAAGGGTAGTAAAGGTAAGTTAAATAAACTTGTTTAGTTTCGCGGAAAGTTTTGCCGCGGCCATTGTATTCGACTGCCTGTGCGCCGAGTCGAGTTTGCCTGGAAACTTTCAAATACGAACGAACTCACTTCCCCATTACGCTTTATTCGCTTGTTTTGCCATGCTTCTAACCAGAAATAAAGATAGAAAGAATGAAAGAATGAGAGACAAGAGAAAAAAGTTAAGAAATAAATAAATATAATATAATATATATATATATATATATATATATATATATATATGTGTGTAATGTATAATCTTTATATAAAAAAATTTTAGAGTCACAATTGTTTGTCCACTAATAACTCCAAAATTATTCAACCAATATTAATGAAATTAGTTTTATTTTGTGTGATTTTGTTCAATTTAAGATATAGGATAGTTTTTATCGCGATTATTTTGATTTGTTATTGCTAATTGAAGGATTTATTATTGATAGGCTATGTAGGTATTTAGATACTGGAAGTTTTCGATAGATGGTGCTGTATTGCAATTCAATTTTTCAGGTTTTTTTCTTTAGAGTTACGTATGACATAACCTAACCTTACTTTTTTTTTATATTTTTTCATGTGTATTATTATTTTATATATTCCATTGTAATTGTAGGATATTACAACACATACAGTGTTTTTTATGATACTTTTTTTTTTTTTTTTTATACGAAACAATCTATCAACCAAATTTTTAAACCAATCAAAAGTTTTTTTTTTTTTTAAATTTATATAGCTGTATAATTTTATAATTTATTCTGAATATATTATAGGAAATAATTAGTCAACAAATTTGTTGAAAATGATTAATGATTGTTTGTTTATCATATCATATAAAATTGTATAATATGGGAGGATCAAGAAAAAAATAATAATAATAAATGATAAATAATATTGTAATTACCTGCAGAAAAAGTTTCGAAATACATAAAACGAAAAAAAAAGAAAGAAATATAAAAATGTAAAAGAAAAAAAAATACAAGAAAGTATAAAATCGATAATTTAAAATCTCAGCAAGTAAACCTTTTCTAGGTCAGCGAGTATTAGCAAACTGATCTTAAAGTTAAAAAAGTTTAACATTAAATTCAATATATACATATATGTAATAACTTTACTTATTACACACACACATACACACACACATATATATATATAACTATAAATGTGTATATCATGCTAATATATAATCTTAGATAATAAATAAACATGAAAGATAATTAATTTCAATCAATGATGTAATAACACATACAAAGTTAAATGTCAAAAAAAAAAGTATATTAATCTTTCAACTAAAAAAATATTTAAAAAATAAAAATAAAAAAAGAAGAAGAAGAAGAAGAAGAAGAAGTAGAAGAAGAAAATAATAAAGAATGAAAAAATATAAAAAATATCAACTAGTTTTAAGTAAAAATTCAGGTCGTGTTTAAAGAAGAGCAAAAGTTTCTTCTTTTATCTCACTCACTCACTATATCTTCCTCTCTCTCTCTCTCTTTCATTTTCCTGTAAGACAAAGTTCTCCAACAACGCGATGGAGAGATAATTAATATCCGGAATAAGCAATTACGGGATTTGAAATGTAATTACGTACATACATCTCAGCCCGAACCTCGGGCTCTCTGCTTCGTTTAATTACTTATGTATAATGCGGTCGCATTACGATTGTATTTCTACTTGACGTATACTATTACCAATATATATAAACAAACATACACACATACACACAATATACATACATATAAATATATATATACAAACAAATTACCTATCTTTCTCTGAACGTAGACCCATATTATATATTGTACAAGTTTGTATATAACTACAAGAAATATGCACTTAAATAAATAAATAAATATATGTATATATATGTATATGTATATGTATATGTATAGAATACTTGAAATATCATTCTCTCTCTCAATCTTCTTGAAAAGCTCTCTTCTATGTTTGCCATGGTACAGAACCCTTCGACAAACCATAGTGCAAAAGGGACTGTGTGTTGTCGTTAGAGAAGGTGGGTGGGTGGAAGGTTGGGTGGTTGGAGGGTGCACTTTAGGCAGAAAATCGTATTACTACTCTGGGGGTCTTTGTGTGCATGTAATGTTGGTATTTGTACATAGTAGAAATTGTGTAGTTTGATAGAATATATATATTATATTTTATATTATATTATATACATAATATATATCTATTAATTAATTTTTAATTATATAATACCTATATTAATTAATTTTCTTCGTTATTATTTTTTATTTTTTTTATTTTGCAAATAGATACAACTTCCTTTTAAATGATTTTCCAATTTTATTTACATTTTACAATAACTGAAATTATATACATCGTTCAAATCTTTTACAATCTCTCGTAGACCTTGTTTTATAAAAAAAAAAAAAAAAAACATTCAAGATCATTGATATAAAATATTAAGTATAATAATAATAATAATAATAATAATAAGTTAACTCGATTTACATATAATATACATATTACCTTATCTAATTATTCAAATGAGATGATAGATATTATCTATCCTTGCTCGAGCGAAAAGATAGAAGTAATATAAATAAAACAAAAAGTTTCTATATAATAAATAATACAATATACAGGAATAAACAATTTTAATGTTATAAAAATATACTATAATAAAAAATAAAAACAAATAAAAGTAATATTAAATAAATGCAATATAAATGAATAAACTAGATACATAATACTATATATCGTTTGCAACATATTTAAACACACACACACACATACATATAGTTGTAATATATTATATATATATATATATACCCAGCCACACGTTGCTGTGGCTCACAATCAGTCCGATACACACGTCTTTAAGTCAACGAATTACCTTATACCGCAATCTGTTAGCATCTTATCGAACTAACAGAGATACTCATGACTCTTTGTTAATAAACAAATAATTCGCAATAAAATAATATTGCGATTTTAAATTAAGATATAAACTATTCTATCTTTCAAGTTGGATGAAACTGCACACGGTATGCAAAATTTGATTAAAATCGGTTCAGTAGTTTAGGAGTCTATTGCGGACAAACAACGTGACACGTAATTTATATATATTAAAATTTATATAATTAATATCATATATTAATTTGGTTATGTATGGGTGTGTGTGTGTGTGTAATATATTATATACATACGACATATTAATTATTATATTTAATAATAATATAATAATAATAAAGTAAAATATAATAATTATTTTTTATATATGTAAGCACGAGATTTAAAGTTTAAAGTTTAAATAATAAATAAATACAATATAAATGAATAAACACTGATAAATAATAATATATCGTTTGCAATGTGTTACAACACACACATATATATATATATATAATATATTACAATCATAAACATAATGATTATTTTTCATGTATGCATCTACGATTTAAAATTAAATGCAATTAGAAAACATTGTAAGTAATACGAGTATAGTAATAGGTTGTTACTTCTTTGAAAAATCATACTTTAAGTGTACTAAGATTATACGAATTTATATCAGTGTAGGTTTATATGTATATACATATTTATATGTGTGTGTGTGTATGTATGTATGTAAAAAAGAGAGAGAGAGAGAAATAGGTATAGAACGAAACTACCTATCAATCAACTACGATATGTACAGGGAACTAGCCTAAGTTCAATGCAACTCTTCTATAATGCAAGTGCAAGCAGCTTCTGTATAATACATTAATGTCTATTCATTATCCATCGTTAGGCCACCATAGTATCGAGGTACTCATTAGCACAAGCACTCGATCTTCTCCAACTGAACTCACTCGATAATCTTATACAACCATATAAACTCATATAAGTACAAATTAGAATTGTTTTGAAAAGAAAAAAGAAAATATTGAATTAAATATTGATTTAATTTCAATATTTCATTAAAAAATTTTTCGCAATTTACATTAATTCATATATTACGTTTTATTATCGAAACTTTTGAGAGAGAGAGAGAAATAATATTGTTTTAGAAAAAATAAATAATTATTTTTCAACAATAATAATAATAATGATAGTAATAATATATTTATTTATAGTTAATTTTGTTAATTTCCTAATATCATAATTTAATATTTTATTTATATAAAATTATTATAATTTTGTATTTCCAAATACAAATATTGAAATTATTTTGTATAATACAAATTTTAGTATTAATGAATGTTTATTAATAATTATTGATAATATTACCTCTTTGTATTTTTGTTTAAAATGATAATACTTATTTTTGTATATCTGTATATATATATATATATATATGTTTTGAAGGTTTTATTCAATTTGTAATATTACAATTAATTTAATTATTTAATATATTATTGTTTAATAATATTATATTAAGTGTTATTAGAAATTGATGATAAGATATTTAAAATAAAATATTTTATTATTAATATTATAGTATTATATAGAAATAAGAAGAAAAAAAATTAATTTGATAAAGAATTAATATGATAAAATAAATAATATTCTATGGTTAATGAAAATATTATTTAATTAATGTATAGAATATTTGAATATTCTGATATTATTAGCCAATCTCCGATAGGTTTTAATTTTTAATTTAACGATTCAATAATTTATTCAAAGTTTACTTACTAATTCGTACGGGGAAAATTATTCATTAGCTTAATTATAGGAGCAGATGCAATCCAAATTTATTGATTAATTCATCATCATATATATCTATATATATATATATATATATATATATTGTATTTTATATAATACTATTATATATTATATTAGAATGTTTTTTTATTATATTAATATATATATATATGAATGAAATAATACAAAATTGTAATATAAATCAACTCAATCCAATAATTTTCAATTTTTAATTATATGATTCGACAAATGATTATTATTATTATTATTATTATTCAAATGTGTTATTTTATTTAATTTATCCAATTTTATTAATTAATCGATAAATCCATTCCAAACGCGATTCCATCATTCCAATGTTCATTGACTTAAAACCAATATCAAAATATCACAAATTGATTATTATTTTAATCGAAAAAATCACTGTATATAAAAATAATTTTAAATATATAGATCCAGTGTTTTTTTTTCTATTTTTTTTTTTAGAAATATTTTTGCAATGATAATAAGTGTGATATAAAATTAGAAAATTGATACGACGTTTGAATGATAAGATGACAATAAAAATGAAAACGAAAATATTAAAAAGGGAGGAGGAAGTAGAAAAAAGGAAGTTAAATTTATTTCTTTGTTAAATTTAGATTTGATTTATCTTTTGAATGGAAATATTTTTAAAATCATATGTGAGATAATATTTAAAATTAGAAAGTTGAAACAACGTTTGAATGATCAGACGAAGATTGAAATAAAAATAATGTTTAAATTAGAAAAACCAAAAAAAAACAAAGAAATTCAATTTATTTCTTTATTAAATTTAGAATTTTTTTTTTAAATATTTTTGCAATCATTTGTGAGATAATATTTAAAATTAGAAAATTAAAACGACGTTTGAATGATAAGATTAACACGAAATTAGAAATAAAAATGATATTTAAATTAAGAAAAGAAAAATTGAAGTTAAATTTATTTCTTCGTTAATTAATAAATTTCTTTTTTTTTTTTTTTTTTTTTAATATAAATTTAAAAATCCTTATTATCCATAATAAAAGTTCAATGACATTTAATTTATCTTTTTTTTTTTTTTTTTTTTAAGCGAGGTGTAGAGGTTATAATAAGCGATCGATAAAGAAAAACGAAATCAAAAAGAGAACTACTTGGTAAGATAGTAAGAAAAAGCAAAAGAGAATAAAATAAAAAGAAAAAAAAAAAAAAGAAGAAAAAAAATGAAAGAAAGAGATAAATGTAGACCGATTTAATGGCGATCGATAAATCGATAAGAAGAGTTGATATTAGAACGATTAATCTCATTCTCTCTCTCTCTCTCTCTCTTTCTCACGTCGATGTATTTTCTTGACGATTAACAGTGGCCACTTCGATGCAAGCTCATTATGGTTGTTGGTTGGGTTGGTTGGGTTGGTTGAGTTGCCTTCACATTCAAGATCCTTTACATTTTTATTTATCATTTTTTGTCTTTTTTTCTTCTCTTCGATCTCAATCTTACATATATATATATAGGTAAATACGTGTATGTGTGTGTGTGTGTATTCATTGGATTGCACGTCAAGTTTGTAAAGGTTGAAAAAATAAAAATAAAATTAAATAAAAATTATTTAAAATTAACCAATTTTTATTTATTGAAATTTATTGATATACTAATTTATTAATTTATTAATTTATAGATTTATTGATTTATTGATTATTTGAATTTTTGATTTTTTGATTTTTTGATTGATTAATAAATTAATTAAGTAATTAATAAAAGTAAATTAAAGTAAATTTAATAATTAATTAATTAATTAATTAATTAAGTAATTAAAAAAAGTAAATGAAAGGAAATTTATTTATTTATTATTTTATTAATTTATAAATTTATTGATTTATTGATTATTTGAATTTTTGATTAATTAATTAATTAATTAAAGTAAATTAAAGTAAATTTATTTATTTATTAATTTATTAATTTATTTATGTATTAAACAATATTAATTCTTAAACCTTTAAAAGAGATACAGCTTATTAATAAATAAAATAAATATATAAATAGAAATGTTGTTTTTTTAATAATTATTTAAATCTAAAAATTATGGACATTCAATATAAAATATGAATATAGAATATTTCACGTGTCGATAAAAAGATAATAATAAATATATTTATTTATGTTTTCCCGTTGCTTGTTTTTTAATATTTTTTTTTTTTTTTTTTTTTTTTTTTGAAATCATTTATTACGAAAGTAATTTAAGATCATATATCACAACGAGTTTTTTTTTTTTTTTTTTTTTTTGTAAACTCGTTTGAAATATTTCGATTTAGTATTAAAAGTATTTTATAATACGTAATTATCGTCAACATAAATAATACATTTCATATCCGACAGGGAGATCTTGTTTTGAACGAGACAAGTCCCACTTTCGTTTAAATTACCACTGTATTTCTTCAAGAAATAAAATCAAATGAAAAATCAATATATACATATATATATATATATATATATACGTTGGATAATAAAATATATTTATTATGTTTTTTTTTTTTATGTGGAAAGTGGGCCAAGAATTTTTATTTTTTTTTTTCATTATTACATACTCGAATACTTCAATCATATCTTTTGATATTTTTTTCTTTTCTAAAAATTATAAACGTTATATTTAATATTATATATTCAACATTAACAATAAATATCTCAAAAGTTTAGATAAATAATATATTTTTATTTTATTAATAATTTTATGTAAAAACATATATAAAACTTTTATCTAATATACACTTTGTATTATTATAATAATATATATTGAACTATTATATTATATAATAATATAATATTTCTTAAAATTTAAAATTATTATATTTATATATATATATTTGAAGTTATATACGGAAAATATAACAATGTGTATTGTTCCAAAATCAATTCAAATGAATTAAAAAATGTAAAAAAGTGCAATAGAATGTTTGCATCTAATTGTTTAAAATGAAATAAAAAACCATTCGAACATTTCTTGTAATAAAATACATTACTGATTTAAAACTTCAAATATCTCGTAAACTATTGACATTTCGACCGACCTTCACTAAATACTTTTTAATGCAGAATAAAAAAAAGGAATCGAATCGTGTAAAAAAAAAAAAATATGAGATTTCATTTGAAAAAAAAAGTGCAACTGCATCTAGCGGTTGCATCGATGCATTTTCAAAAAAAGTAAAGTCATAGAAAGTTGACATCTGTTGTGCCATATAACTTTTTCCTTTTATGATTTTTTTTTCTATCGTTACTTAAAAAAAAGTTATTACCCGTCTCCGTTCCAAGTATCACCCTGTATATATAATAATTAAAAACAATATAATTTATATTAATATAAAATAAAAAAAAAAAATAATAGTTTATAATATAAAATGTTAAAACAAAAGAGAAAAATAAAGAAAAAGAAATGAATAATGAATAAAGAATTTTTGATAATATGATGAACGGTGAAAGCAGAATGACACCTTTTCTACAGTATATTTACAGTTTGTAATAAGCTTCGTTAACGTTTAAGCAATCATGTTGCTCATAAAAAAAAAAAAAAAAAAAAAATTAAAAAAAAAAAAAAGAAAAAGATTCTAATGCGAATAAAGAGAAAGTCTTTTACGTAGAGTTAATTCGATTTGCTAATATCTATTCCTCGTATCTGTTGGTGTATTCTACTATAACAAAATAATAAATAAACATAAAAATGACAGAGATAGAGAGAGAGAGAGAGAGAGACAAATTGAAGAAAGAAAGATAAAAGAAAAAAAATAAATAAAAGAAAGCAAGATAAATGATACTAACTCATTCACGTTTCTAATAAATAATCAATTTCTCTCTCAACGTTGTATCTATATACCAGTACATATATATATATATATATATAATATTTTAACTATCTCTATCTCACAATTTCTATCATAGTTGACCTAAAATCAAAGCTTAGTATGTTAGAAGATTGTTTTTATTCTGTTAGAACATCTAATTGTATAAGTAACTTTTTTTTTAAAATAAAAATCCAAATTTTTTACTTCACAAATAAATTTATAAATTTTATACAAAAAAACAAAAACAAAAGTATCTTTCTATTTTTAATTTTTTTTTTTATAAATTTATTTCAAAATATACTATATATATTTTTATAATATACAGGGTGATGATTCTCTTGGAACGGAAATGGGTAATAATAACTTTTTTTTAAGTAACGATAGAAAAAAAAATCATAAAGAAAAAAGTTATACGACACAACAAATGTCAATTGTCTATGACCTTACTTTTTTTTATAATGCATTGATACAACCGCTAAATGCAGTTGCACTTTTTTTTTTCAAATGAAACCTCATATTTTTTTTCTTTTTTTTTACACTATTCGATTCCTTTTTTTATTCTGCGTTAAAAAGTATTTAATGAAGATTATCGAAATGTCAATAGTTTACGAGATATATTTCATGTTTTATATATATATTCTTTTAAATTCATATTATTTATTATACTTTGACAAAAAGTTAATTATATTTTTTCCATCTTCATTGTAAATTAATAATATTATATTCAAATATCTTAAGCAAATTAGAAAGTACTGCGAAGTAATACAATACTTTCCAAATAATAATAATAACAATAATAATAATAATATTATTATTATTATTATTCCAAAGTAATAAAACCATTTTACCCAATAATTGTATCAGTTTAATTAAATTATAAAAAAAAAAAAAAAAAATAAACCTCTGTGTGTGGAATTATTTTTCCAACCAAAATGAAGAAAAATAATAATAATAATAGATAAAAACGATAAAAACATAAACTGATAACCATAAAAAGAAAAACAAATAGGATAGATGGGAGAAGGAGGTGAAGGAGGAGGAGGAAGAGGAGGAAGGGGGAATACAATCATTAAAGAAATTGGTTTAATTATCTTAATTACGATTGAGTTGTATTCCATTTCTCTTCCTTCAGAACGCATTAAACCTTGACCCCCCTTCTCCTCCTCCTCCTCCTCCTCCTTCCCACTTCTCCCCTCCTCATCCCTTATCTCTCCTATTAACCCAACCTCCAAGATAAGTGAATGGAACGAATAACCACCTGAAGGGTTTATGTGTGGGAGAAACAAAAAAAGAAATAGAAAAATAAAACAGACAGAAAAAAACGGAAAAGTATAAACAATAAAAACAAACAATAAAAACAATAAAAATATTTTTTGCGAAGAAAAAAAGAGAACGAGAGAGACAGAGAGAGAGAGAGAGAGAGAGAGAGAAAAGGAAAAGTATAAACAAGAATAACAAGCAACAAAAACAAATAACAAGAACATTTTTATAAAAAATAAGAACAGAGAGTTAAAAAATATAAAAATATAAACAACAACATAAACAATAACAACACAACAACATTTTTCCAAAGAAGAGAAAGAGAGAGAGAGAGAGAGAGAGAGAAAACAAAGTTGCATTTGCTCGTGGCAAGAGCAAACAACGATGACGTTGCAAAAGAGAGGAGGAGAGGGTGGTGGTGAAGGGGGTGATGATGGTAGTGATGGTGATGGTGGATGCATTTAAGAAGAAAGATGAGAAGAATAAGAGGAAGAGAATAAGGAGGAGGAGGAGGAGGAGGAGGAGGATAAGGAGGAGGAAGGGATAAAATAAGATTAAAAAGAAAGAAATGGAAGAAGAATAAGAAAGAGGGAGTATTAGTAGTAGTAATAGTAATAATGTAGTAGTAGTAGTAGTAGTAGTAGTAGACCATTGGTGAGGGGGAGACTATGGTTGGGAAGAAGTGACCTTGGCAGTCAGGAATCCGGTTTGACGACATGGATCGACACAACCCACTGGCGTAAGAAGAGAAGAGAAGAGAAGAGCTTTGCTTTCTGGATTTTCTTCTTTCCTCATTTCGTTGGTCCAAAATTCCTACATTTGATTCTCTTCCAAATTATATTTACATTAACATCTTTTTTTTTTATCTTATTTTTTCTTTTTTTTGTTTTGTTTTTTTTTATTAATGTATTTTATTTCATAATTCTTCATTTAAAAAAAAAAAAAAAAAAAAGAAAAGAAAAAAAGGCTGAACGAAACTTTTTTGTAAGATCATTTCTAAAGATATGAAAAGATATAATCATTTGTGTTAGTATATAGATTTAATCTATTCCCAATGACGAATAGTCGTAGTTGTAGTAGTAATTGATGGTTTTTTTTTTATTTTTTTTTTTTTTATTTCCTCATCCCATAAACATACCTTTCACGAATTGAGTTAGTCGAAAAAGAGTAGAAGAAAACAAGAAATGTGTATAATTAGTTTCTAATTAATCAAATCTGTCGTATCGTAGATATAAGATAAAGTATAAAGTATAGTTAATAGTATATATATATATATATAGATATATATATGATAGATATATAGAAAAGTGTTGAAATAAAAAATATCTAAATCTAGTCGTAGAATGAAACACCAACTTTCTATCTTTATATACTTATCTTTTCTATTAAATCTTCAAACAAAAAAATATATATATTTAGAAAATATATTATAGAAAATAATATATATTTAATATAAAAAAATTAATATAAAAAATTAATATATTTTTTATATATTTATAATATATATATATATATAATTTTAATTATAAATATTTATTTATATTTAAATATATTTTTATTTTTTATTTATTTATTTATATTTTTATATAAATATTTTTTAAAATATAGAAATATACAAAATATATAATTACAATAATAAAAATAATAATACAAATATTAATAAATACAAATTTTTATAATATTATATATTTATTTGTTATTTATTTATTTATATTTATATATATTTATTTAATTTTATTTCATTTTATTTTATTTTATTTTATTTAAATAACGAAAAAGTTGTTAATAAATCATTCGAAACTATTACTCTTCTCTCTTTTTATTCTTTATCTTTTATTTTCTATTTTCTTAAACCATTGATAGATGAAATAAAATAACATTTTATCTTAATTGCTAATTGATTAATTATATCACATAAGATTAGAATAATAAAAAAATAACAAAAAAAAAAAAAGAAGAAGAAGAAGAAGTAATAAAATGGAAATGAGATTAGATTGATGATCAAAAACGTGTGATTAGGATAAACAAATGGGACCCTGTGACTACAAAATGACCGTATCAAAATTGAGAAGAGACAGGTGGAAGGAAAGGAGGGCAGGGGAAAAGGATCTTTTAGTTTGTTCGAAATCAACCAACCAACCAACCAACCAAACAAACAAACAACCAAACAAGCAGCCAACCAAATAGCAAGTAGTCAGCTTATTCGTGTCGTCGCAGAACCAAACTCACTATAGTTTTATTTTATCATTCATTCACGCGTTTGCCTGCGGAACGACGAACACCTGGGGTACACACCTGAGTCTTTAAGGACGTTCAACCCATACGCGTGTTCAACGTGTCCCGAGACCAGAGAATTCCTCTCTCTTTCTCTTTCTTTATTCCTATCATTCTCATCTTCGTTTCCCTTTCTTTCATTCGTGTCCACAAACAGCAAACTTGTTATATGCAACTTTATTATAATACGAAAAAGAGAGAGAGAGAGAGAGAGAGAGAAACTTTGATTTTATATTAAAAAAAGTAATTTAAAAAAAAAAAAAAAAAAGAATAATCACATTAAAATAACTTATTAAAAGAATTATTATTATTTTCAATAAATTACTTTAAATATATATATATATATATATATATATATATATATATATATGTATAGTATTACTAAAATATAATTATTTATAATTAACTACTATAAAATATAATTATTTAAAATTAATATAATATATATAGTATAATTAATTAATATATATATTTATTTTACTCAAATTACTAATATTTATATAATACTAATTTAATACTAATACTACTATAATATATATTAATTACTATAATAATATATATTATATTATTATATGTAAATACTATTATTATTATTATACATAACTACTATAATAATATATATTATATAGATATATTAATTTTTTTATTTAATATATATATAATATAAAATAATATTAAGTTAAATATATAGTACTATTAATTATTATAATATATATAGTATAATTAATTAATATATATATATAATACTAATGTAATATTAATACTACTATAATATATATAGCATAAAATAATATTTTAAAATTTAAAAAAATTAAACATTTTCATTCTTAAAATTAAATTATTTCATTTATTATATACATGAACGAGTGTTATCAAAAATTTTCATATATATATATATATATATATATGATAATTATATATATATATATATATATATATATATATATATATATATATATATTATTACTATATATATATACTATATATATATATATATATATATATATTATTATTATTACTTATTTTGATACTGATTTATTTTTACAGTGGTAATTATAATTGTATTTTTTTTTTATTAATATTATTACATATTTCTCTATCAATCTTTTTATTTTATTTTACATTTCTTTTCTTTTTTTTTGTCGTTCTACTTAAATACCTTACTCAAAGTACTTCAAAGTGTCCTTGTACAAATTCATATATATATATATATAGATATAGATATATATATAGATATATATTTTTCTCTTTTCTCAATACTCCTGAATATACTCAAGAAAAATCTGTAGTATGTATAAAAGTAAGAGGGGCTTGTTGAATGAACGCATAGATGCAACCAAAACCCAACTCACATCGTATTTTTCGTGTCTTACCTTACCTTACTTTACCTTACCTTAGTAAGCACAAAAAGAAAAGCTCCAAGAGAAAGAGAAAAGAAACAAAAAGAAGAGAGAGAGAGAGAGAGAAAATAAAGGTAAAAAAAAAAAGAAAAAATAAGAAAAATAAGAAAAAGAAGAAGAAATTCATGGAACACTATCGTTGATATTAGTTTCAAAGATCTTCCCAGTAAAGGAAACGAAATAAAAAAAAAAAAAATAAAAGATAAAAGAAAAAAAGAAATTAAAAAAATATATTTATAAATAAATAAATAAATAAAAAATGCATTTAAAAAAAAAACTTAAATCAATGTCTTTTTATATAAACATCGATCAAATATTATTAAATTTATTAAATTATTTTTTAACGTATTTTTCTTTCTTTCATTGGAATGGATAAAAAATTTAAAAAAAAAAAAAAACAAAATGAAAAGAATAAAAAGAGACAAATATATATATATATATATATATATATATATATATATATATATATATATATATATTTTTTTTTTTTTTTTTTTTTTTTTTTAAATTAATTAAATTTGAAATTTCCTTTATACTCCCACTCCTCTCTTCTACCTTTCTCTTTTCCTTTCATCTCGTATAAAATTAAAGTATCTCTTCTGTGAATGATAAATAATATTTTTATTCCAAATACTTTCTAATAAAAATATCTACTAAAAATATATATTCCCATTTTTCTCTGGAAATCAAATTAAAATCTTCTTTTATTTTCATTTTCATTTTCATTTTCATTTTCATTTTATATTTCATTTTACTTTACTTTATTATTATCTCTTTGATATCAAATCAAATGTTTTCATTTTTCTGAGTTATATAATAAAATAATTTTACAAATAACAAATGGAGAATGTTTTTCGTTCGTATCTTTTTCATAAAATATCTCAACAAGATTTTATTTTATCCTCAGTGTATTACGAACAATACTATATAAAATTTATTATTACTATTATTATTATTATTATTATTATTATTATTATTATTATTATATATATAAGACAAGTTATACATAAAATATATATAAATGTATATATATATTTTTCTTATTATATTTGTAAATACAAATTATATATAAAATAAATAATATTATTATTAAAATTAAAAATAAGTATTATATATAATTAAAAATTCTACATATGCAATATAAAATATATTTAATTATATAAAAAATTATATATAATATAACAAAATATATATATAAATAAAATATAAATATTATTCTTTATATTATAAAAAAAAAACGTATTTAAATGTAATCAATGTTTAAATTAACCTAGAAACCATTGAATCCAAAAAAAATAGATTATAAAACTAATATAAATAAAAAATAAATAATATATATTCCTAATCTAATAACAAACTTGATTGTAATCTAACCAATGTTTAAATTCATTTAGAAACCATTGAATCCAAAAAAAAATAGATTATAAAACTAATATAAATAAAATATAAATAATATATATTCCTAATCTAATAACAAACTTGATTGTAATCTAACCAATGTTTAAATTCATTTAGAAATTATTTGACAATTGATCCCATATAAAAAAAATCCTTTTAACTACGTGTGTACGTGTGTTTGTAAGAGTGTGTATCTAATATAATACAATTATTCTTTTCAAAAAAAAAAAAAAAAAAAAAAAAGAATTAAAAGAACTAACAAATGACAAAAGATGCATCAACCTTTTTACCATTTAGGTTTACCTTAAATGCACCCACAACAACAACAACAACAAGTGGCGCCAATTTGCGTGGCTAACATAAGTTCGATCGTAAAGACCGATACCAACCCCATTAGGTTCGAGTTTACGGGACCCTTTAGGGTGCGTTCAATGTAACTAACTCTCGTGACACGATCTATCTTTTATTCTCTCATTCTCTCTCTCTTTCTCTCTCTCTCTCTCTCTTATTCATTCTCTTTCGAAACTTTTCGTTAACTCGTCTTTTTTTTTTATTTGTTGTTTATTTTTTTTATTTTTTTTATTATTATTTTTTTCTTTTTTTTTTCATTATGTTTCTCGTATTCTATCTTTTTTCATTCTTTGTTTTATTCTTTTGTTTGTAAGAAATATTTACGATCGGTCGTTTCTTTATCGTCAAGATTTTCGACGCTCTCCTCGCATTGGCCAATTATCGAAAGGATCCCTTTTATACCTTGTGATCCTGTATCCTTTGTGCACTCGTTAGGATAATGGCCTTGGTTGGTTGCTCGATCGTTTCGAACGAATTCCATCCACTAAAATATCCTTTCTTCTCTTTCTCTCTCTCTCTCTCATACGTAAAACTTAAATACATACATATATACATATACATATATACATATTTACGTTTGTATATTATACGTATATGTATATATATATATATATATAAATAAGTATTTTTTTATCGAAAATATAATAATCATTGTTCAATCGTAATTACCTGTATTTTATTTTCCATTACTGTAAGACAATATTTCCAGATAATTGATCGAAATGAAGGTGAGGGGGAGGGTTGGGACGTAGGGATGTGAATGTAGAGGGGTATAGATCAAATATAAAATTTAATTAAAAGATTAATTAATAAAAGTTAATTTAAATTAAAAATTATAATTAAATTGAATTCAATTCAAATCTTTTCCTATTAAATGAAATGAGAACTCATAAAGGATGAAAAATATAGGAATTTTTTTTTAGATATATATATATGCATTGTAAATAATGAAATCTGAAAGAGTAATGAAAAAATATACGATAAAAGAGAGAAAGAGAGAGAAAGAGAGATAATAATAAAAAAAAAAAAAAAAATAAGAAATAATAATACGAATGAGATAATAAAAGATTAACCCCATTTATGACCCAATTCTCTTTTTGTGTGTGTGTGTGTGTGTGTGTGTCTAATAAAATCAAATTAAATATAATATAATAAAATATAATAAAATATAATGAAATAAACGTTACACATTTTTTAATTAAATAATATCATTCAAATTATAGTCATTTAAATTAATAAATTAATATTATTTATTTTTATTATAATAATTTATAATTAAATTTAATTAAATTAATAAATATATTATTAATATATATATATATATATATATATATATATATATATATATATATATATATATATCCTAATAATTAAATTTAATTAAATTATTATAATAATCATAATGAAAATTTTAAATTTAATATAATTTAATTATTATAATAATATAAATAATTTATATAATTAAAATAACATAATATATATATATTATAATAATAAAATTATATATAAAATCTAATTATATATTAAATAATATAATTTATATTTTAATAAAAATAATTTTTTATAATAATTTAATTTACAATTAATATTAATTATAATATCTTTTATTATAATTAAAAAAATTTATTATTAATTTTTTTACAATTATATTTATATATTTGTATATGTTATTTTATGTCAGAATTTTTATGAGATCACCTATATATATATATATATATATTTATAAAAATTTTGTTTGAACAAAACCAAAGTCAAGTTCCATTGTATAGTGTTTCTAAAAAATTCTTGGGATTACGGTTGGTGCTCCTTCACGTGTTGATTACACTTATGTGTAGGTGTGTGTGTGTGTGTTTTTTTTTTCTTTTTCTTTTTTGTATAGTAGACAAGATGTTATTTTAGGATTTAGAAGTTTTTTCAGGTATGTTTTGTGTGATATTATACCTGAATTGAGAATATCGTGACGGTTTACTACAATACGAACTATTCTTCACTAATAATAATAATAGTAGTAGTAGTAGTAGTAGTAGTTTATTTTCTAGTGAATGGTATTTCAGTCTCTCTTATACAATACTATTTTCCCCTCTTATACATATTTTTCTTTTAACCTATACTAATACCAATACTAAACAAATATACTTGTGTTGTTGTCATCTATGAATCATAAATTCTGATGAAAAAGAAATTCCAAGAATTTTATTTCTATTTATATTCATTTCTATTGAAATTATTTAGTTATTTATTTTATATTATTATTTAATATTGTTAATGTGTGTGTGTGTGTAATATATATATTTATATAATTAATTTTATATAATAGATTATATAATATTCTACAATATATAAAAATAAATAAAAATTTCCGAGATTTTCAATTAAATTGCAATATTTTATCTTATAAATATTTATTTATTTTATATTATATATTGATTTATTTATTTTTAAATATTTATTTGTATATATTTATTTATATTTTCTATTACATTTATTATATATTTATATTTATATATTATATTATATTTTTTATATTTATATTATATTTATTATTATTATTATTACAGTATATTTATATAATAAATAATACATACTATATAATATATAATATATAAAGATTGAACAAAATTTCCAAGATTTTTATATTCCATTATATAGAAATTATTTTCACTTTCATTGTAATAATTTAATAATACATTTTGATTATTAATAATCTTATTAATGTGATAATAGATTTATAGTAAATTTTATATACCTACTATACTATATAATATATTACACATATGTAATTTATTATCATGAATATACCTTTAAATACTAGTCATCCTAAATGTATAAATAAATGACGTTACTTGAGTATGCAAATTGAGTGGCGATTTAAATGACCTTTGGGAATTTTCAAGTAGGCCGTTACGCGAACTTCAATATAACGGTTTAGATCTAGTTACATCTCATGCTTCTAATACAACCATATGCAACATGTGCTCTTAATATCATATCAAAATGATCTACAAGTATAAAATACTATGTATATTATGTTTAAATAAGAAACATTGCAATTCATTAAATACATTATATGTGCCCATAATTATAAAATGGGTCTAAGTCATATAACACTTGTTTCGAAATATTTCAAGATTTATATATCAACACTATATAAATTCTACACAATATTGAAATAACAAAACATTATTTAACAATTCATTTTTTTTCATAATATCGTGAAAATTACATTGAATTTATTTCATTTATAATAATGTAGTGTGTAATTACTGATAAACTCATTTTTGATTAATTTTGACTTATAGACCACTTTCATAATTATGGGCACATACATATATTAACCAGTTGACTGTGGAATTTAGTTTGAAAAGATCACCACAGAGTGCGGAATTAAAAATAAGCAACGACGTGTATACACGTCGAACGCAGGACAAATGGTATTTATTATTACATTTTAGGATAAACGAGAAAGGAAGGATTACATTTTTATTCAAAAGCAAAAAAACTAACAATTCGTTTCTAAATACGTTATTCTTACTAAAAGCTTGAAAATTGTCAAAAAAAAAAATAATAAAATACATAAACAAAAAAAATTCAAGCTATATATGTGTGACATGTTTCAAAGCACGGTACATACTACACAAAGTGCGATTTCACAGGTCGTACAACCAAAACCTTGTTTCCTTGCATTTTCCATTTTTTTTTTTTTGAACAAATGGGCACATCTTATAAATAAAAATAAATTAAATAAATATCAATAAAATACATAGAAATCGTATTGGTAATATAAATGGAAAACATATCACCAAATAATATTCTTATTATTACATTTTATTGAGATTTCGAATTTTTATAGTGAATGATAATTTTTGTTATTTGACACGACGAGTATGTACGTCAAACGTACCGCAGTAGAAATTTGGTTTGACGTGTATACACGTCGAACGCACTTAACTGATTAAACAGGTTAATCATTTATTTCTAAATAATTCCTTTTTAATCACAATAGTTATCTAATTTTCTATTGGACAATTAAATTATAAAATAAGTAATATTACATATAATTTAATAATGTCTCACAAGAGAGTCAGAGAGAGAGAGAGAGAGAGAGAGAGACGGAGAGAGGGAGAGAGAAGAGGGGGAGGACCTTTTTGTGTTGGGATTTGTTCCCACAGATGCCTTAAAGGATCAGGTACCTAGACACCTGAGAAAATATACCCACGAGGATTTTAATATTATAATAATAATTATAGGAAAATATATAATAACACGAGTAAGAGATACGAGACATGATAAGAAAAAAAAAAAAAAAAAAAACATACATGGTTTTAACTTTTAAAACTCGTACAAAATTCTATTTCTTTTTCACGATTGTAATCTATATACTTCAAATATAAATAAATAAATAAATAAATAAATAAATAAATAAAGGAAGAAAAATAAAACCTTTAAAAATCTAAACGTGAGTAATGGAATAATTTCAAAGCAAAAAAGAAAAAAACACTTTCATGTTTAATTTACATATTACGAAAATGAAAAATTATTTACGTGCTGCATCGCGTGCACATAAACTGCAAGTATTAAGCATTGTAATTCGGTGGATAATGGAAAATTAAAAAAATGAAGAAAAAAATACACAAATACAAGATTAAATATAATAATAATAATAATAATAATAATAATAATAATAACAAGTAGAAGAAGGAAAAGAAGAACAAAAAAAAATAATCTATATTAAAAAGAAGAACATTAAAAAATTCCTATCGTAGTAAGTGGAACAACGAAAATAATAATAACAATATTAATAATAATAATAATAATAATAATAAAAGTGAAGATAAAAAAAATATATATATAAAATAATAATAATATAGTCGTTTCAATTCGTATCTCTCATTTTTCTTTTTTTCTTTTTTATCTTCTTGAACGATCCATCCGATCCATCGTGTGAAATTACAATAAAAGATTTGCATAAATAATTGACAATTATATATACACAAACAACAAACTTGCTTTACCAGCTTCATGATGACGACACACATAATCATTCAAAGAAACGCATGTGCACTTATATACACATATATATATATATATATATATATATATATATATATATATATATATATATACATGTACGTAAAAGCAGATTTATGTTAGCTTTCAGGGACACAACGTGTCGATCGTAAATTTTCAATGTATTAAGTAAAATAAGGAAAACAAGAAAGATTAAATAAAAGTAATCGAATGAAGAAGAAGAGGAAGAAGAAGAAGAAGAAAATGAACGAAGTGGTAAGGTAAAATAATAAAATAAAAGTGACTTTTGTAATGACAGTAATCGCTTGAGAAAATGAAGAACATGTAAGTAGTGAAATAAATAATGTTTACTGTATGTTTTTTTTTTAAATTTCACGTACACACACACACACACGCATACATATTTCTTTGTACGAATACATACCATTAATACGTATAATTTCATAAGTGAATTATAATATGTGTGTATATGTAAATGTATGTGCATTTGTGTAAAAGAAAAGGATAGAAGTTACTTATTGATTCATATTATCTATCTGTCTTTATTTTCTCGTTGATTATTAACATAACTTTCGTTTCTTCGTTTATTTATTTTATTTCTTTTTTTTGTTTTTATTTTTTACATAGTAATATTCTAGAAATATTTTTCTTTAAATGTATGCATTTGTATGATGTATGATTTTATAACAGAAAATTTATTATTATTAATAATGTTTTCTTATTTCTCCTCACACTTTCTCCAATCTTCTTTGTTGATCATTATAATATCATTTGTTTAAATATAATTTTTGTTGATCTCTTTGCTTTTTATTATTTATTCGTTTATTAATTATTATTATTTCTTGTTTTTATTTCTTACATTTTTATTAATATTTTTCTTTTATTTCTTTTTTTTTACAAAGAGATTTCATGAGTGAGCATACACGAGAACGATTAATAATTGACGTTGCGTGACCATACTACCCATACCCTCTACCCATACCCATACCTATACGTTTCGCGTGACTTTACACGTAACCATCCATGGGTTGTTTGACTATTGGTTGAACCAAAGTGAATCTAACTGGAAATCTTACAGGAATTCATTGCAATTCCATTAACATTCTGACGATTGTAGTTCACGGTAATAAAGTATAATAGAATATATATCTATATATATATATACATATGTATATGTACAATATGTATACATATTAAGTGGAAATACTAATGTCTTAGTTTTTTTTTCTTTTTTTATTATTATTATTATTTATTTTTTTCATTGAAAATAAAAATTGCATGTACTACGTATTACTCTTCCAACAATAAGTATTATTATCATTATCATCATTATCATTATCATTATTGTTATTATTATTATTATTATTATTATTTAATTTTATCTAAATTCACTGTAATATTGTCCAACTTTATTGTAACTTATTGCAAATTTGATTTAATCACTAATTTATATATTGTAATTTTATTATTCTTTGTAAATATATATTTATATTGGAATGACTAGCACTTGAATACGCTATCTGGTGGCTAAACTCAAAATTAGAGTAGATAGGTCGAATTGCTACTATGCCACGTGGGATCTCTAGCACTTGAATACGCTACCTGGTGGCTAAACTCAAAATTAGAGTAGATAGGTCGAATTGCTACTATGCCACGTGAGATCTCTAGCACTTGAATACGCTATCTGGTGGCTAAATTTATAAATAGAGTAGATAGGTCGAATTGCTACTATGCCACGCCCCTACCAGAGATCCCAATACGTACTTGTTTATTCTTTGTTAAATGCATTGTTAAAATATCTTTATTTATATATTTATATTTTTTTATTGTTTATTAACTTTTTATTCTTCTTTTTTAGTATTACTGTATTCATTTCTTTGTATTCTTTCATTTCTTGTTTTATATACATAACCATAAGTTAATCCCTTCAATAAAATAAAATAAATAAATTATGATGACGACGATGATTATTATTATTGTTATTATTATTATTATTATTATTATTATTATTATTGTTATGATTGTCAATATTTTACAATCTAATCTTCCATTTCATTTTTATTTCATGTCGATCGATTTAATCCACAACTTCTCTCACTTAAATAAATAATTTCAAATACCCTTCCTCCCCTTTTCACCACTTCCACCCTTCCACCCACTGTGTTACCTTCAATAACGCAACAAAACTATGGAAAACTTTACGAAGACATTATTGAAGAGAACCACCCCTTCTCCTCACCATTTTTATTTCTCCCTTCTCCTCTCCTCTCCTCTCCTCTCCTCGTTCTTAACGTCCCTCTCTTCCAACCCCTCTCTCTCTCTCTCTCTCCTTTTCTCTCTTTTTTTCTTTTTCTTTACAAAAGAACCGAAAGAATCGACTTTATACTACTTTTACTTTACTTGTCTCTCTTCTAACGGTATCAACGAAGTATACACACACACATACACACACACATATACACACACATACAACAGGAAGAAAAGAAAAATATGGCAGCTGTTTGTAGACAAAACCCAACCGTTTTTATAGAGAAAGAGAGAAAAGAAATGGCTTTTCCTCTTTTCCCTTTTTTCTCTCTCTCTCTCTTTCTCTCTCTCTCTCTCTCCCTCTCTAATACTTTCTTCATCCCTTTTTTTTTTTTATTCTTTTCTCTTCTCTTTTTTTTTCTTTCTTCTTTTTTTTACATAACATTTGTAACGGGGCGGTGTAGTCGCGCGCGCCGTTTTAATACGTCACACACAAAAGAGGGTAAAGTTGGGTGACAGTGGGGTGAAATTGGGTGGGGTGGGGTGGCATGAAGAGAAGAGAAAGGGTAGGAAAAAAACTTTCAACTTTATATTCGTATTCTTTTTTATTTTATCTCTTGCTGTAATTTTTTTTTCTTTTTTTCATTTTGTTTTGTTTTGTTTCGTTTTGTTTTGTCTCCCTCGATTTTCCTGTTTCTTCAACTTTTTTTTCACCCCTTCTTCCAACTCAGCCCTATTTTAATTTTATTTATTATTATTATCATTATTATTATTATTATTATTATTGTTATTATTAATGTGCGTTCTGTTATCTTTTTTTGTAACATCAAATTAATTTTTTTTTATTTATGTTTCGTGTCGTGTCGTTTTGTGTCTTTCGATTTTCTCGTTTCTTCAACTTTGTGTTCAACCTTCTAACTCAGCCCTATTTTATTTTGATTTATTATTATTATTACTATTATTGTTACTGTTATTATTAAGGGGACCTTCTACTCTGCAATTAAAAAAAATTTTTTTTTTTTTTTTACATTTTTCGAATGTATATATATGTAGAAATATTGTGTTAAAATTTCAAAAAGATCCGATGTTTCTAACTACATTTTTGGTGCCTGAACGTAACTACCTCGGACCGCTTTCCTGAGCGTTCGGCGCGCACGGACGACTCTTATCTTGTTCAATCCCTTTCTCTTTCATTGTTTATTCAAGCAGTTTTTTTTATTGTAATCTGTATAATCGGCCGGTAATGGGCCGATAATAAATGCCGGTAATGGGCCGATACTAAATGCCGGTAATGGGCCGATACTAAATGCCGGTAATGGGCCGATACTAAATGCCGGTAATGGGCCGATACTAAATGCCGGTAATGGGCCGATACTAAATGCCGGTAATGGGCCGATACTAAATGCCGGTAATGGGCCGATACTAAATGCCGGTAATGGGCCGATACTAAATGCCGGTAATGGGCCGATACTAAATGCCGGTAATAGGCCGATACTAAATGCCGGTAATGGGCCGATACTAAATGCCGGTAATGGGCCGATACTAAATGCCGGTAATGGGCCGATACTAAATGCCGGTAATGGGCCGATACTAAATGCCGGTAATGGGCCGATACTAAATGCCGGTAATGGGCCGATACTAAATGCCGGTAATGGGCCGATACTAAATGCCGGTAATGGGCCGATACTAAATGCCGGTAATGGGTCGATACTAAATGCCGGTAATGGGTCGATACTAAATGCCGGTAATGGGCCGATACTAAATGCCGGTAATGGGCCGATACTAAATGCCGGTAATGGGCCGATACTAAATGCCGGTAATAGGCCGATACTAAATGCCGGTAATGGGCCGATACTAAATGCCGGTAATGGGCCGATACTAAATGCCGGTAATGGGCCGATACTAAATGCCGGTAATGGGCCGATACTAAATGCCGGTAATGGGCCGATACTAAATGCCGGTAATGGGCCGATACTAAATGCCGGTAATGGGCCGATACTAAATGCCGGTAATGGGCCGATACTAAATGCCGGTAATGGGCCGATACTAAATGCCGGTAATAGGCCGATACTAAATGCCGGTAATGGGCCGATACTAAATGCCGGTAATGGGCCGATACTAAATGCCGGTAATGGGCCGATACTAAATGCCGGTAATGGGCCGATACTAAATGCCGGTAATGGGCCGATACTAAATGCCGGTAATGGGCCGATACTAAATGCCGGTAATGGGCCGATACTAAATGCCGGTAATGGGCCGATACTAAATGCCGGTAATGGGCCGATACTAAATGCCGGTAATGGGCCGATACTAAATGCCGGTAATGGGCCGATACTAAATGCCGGTAATGGGCCGATACTAAATGCCGGTAATGGGCCGATACTAAATGCCGGTAATGGGCCGATACTAAATGCCGGTAATAGGCCGATACTAAATGCCGGTAATGGGCCGATACTAAATGCCGGTAATGGGCCGATACTAAATGCCGGTAATGGGCCGATACTAAATGCCGGTAATGGGCCGATACTAAATGCCGGTAATGGGCCGATACTAAATGCCGGTAATGGGCCGATACTAAATGCCGGTAATGGGCCGATACTAAATGCCGGTAATGGGCCGATACTAAATGCCGGTAATGGGTCGATACTAAATGCCGGTAATGGGTCGATACTAAATGCCGGTAATGGGCCGATACTAAATGCCGGTAATGGGCCGATACTAAATGCCGGTAATGGGCCGATACTAAATGCCGGTAATGGGCCGATACTAAATGCCGGTAATGGGCCGATACTAAATGCCGGTAATAGGCCGATACTAAATGCCGGTAATGGGCCGATACTAAATGCCGGTAATGGGCCGATACTAAATGCCGGTAATGGGCCGATACTAAATGCCGGTAATGGGCCGATACTAAATGCCGGTAATGGGCCGATACTAAATGCCGGTAATGGGCCGATACTAAATGCCGGTAATGGGCCGATACTAAATGCCGGTAATGGGCCGATACTAAATGCCGGTAATGGGCCGATACTAAATGCCGGTAATGGGCCGATACTAAATGCCGGTAATGGGCCGATACTAAATGCCGGTAATGGGCCGATACTAAATGCCGGTAATGGGCCGATACTAAATGCCGGTAATGGGCCGATACTAAATGCCGGTAATGGGCCGATACTAAATGCCGGTAATGGGCCGATAATAAATGCCGGTAATGGGCCGATAATAAATGCCCGAAGTTGAATTTTAAAATAACAGATTCCCATGTTCTCAACCCTTTTCAAAGTTTGTTTGCATTTTAATTTATTTTCATTTCAACTTGTTCGTACACTTTTGACGGAGACTGTATCTTTCCTTACAAATAGAAAGGGATCATAATATCTCACGATTCATAAAAAAAAAAAAAAGATTATAATAATTACCATAAGTGTTCCATCGACTGGTGTAAGTACCTCAAAACTAAGGCACTGAAGCAAAAATACAAGCATCCTCCGGCACTTTCTAAAGATGTACAGAAAGTGCTAAAGCCTTTTTATGAGGATCTGACTAAGACAGAACTGCTGGAAAGATGTTTAGGTGGACATACGCAGAATAATAATGAAAGCTTTAATAACTGCGTAAGGAACATGGCACCTAAACACCTGTTTAACGGCAAAAAAGTTGTTGAAATTGCGTGCAAAGTTTCAGCATGTATCTTTAACGAAGGATTTCAAACAGTGATGAAGATAATGGAAACGATGGGCATGAAACTTGGGCCAGGAGCGATCGACTTTGCTAAAAGACGCGACGACCGACGTATCGAATCTGCGAACCGTCGAAGCTCTGAGTGCTCAAAAGATGCCAGATCAAAGTGGAAGAAGGCAAGACTGGAAGAAATTGAAGAATATGAACAAGAAGAAGGTCTATTGTACGGTCCAGGCATCGCAGATTAAGTTTAGGTAAGAATTTTTAACGATTTTGAGTAGAAAAAAAAAACTTTAAACGCGCTTATCTCGAAAGTATGTTTCGAAATACTAGCTCCATCGTATCTCACGAACCAGTAAACCGATTCTTATAAAATTTAATCCACATATTCTACACATGAGCTGTAACAAAGTGACGGAGAGTTTTTTCTTATATTTTAATTTTTACTATTTATTTTTAGTCAAAAACAATAAAAAAAAAAAGGTCAAATTTACGTTTTTTTTGTAATTTGTCCACCATTTTTTTATTTATTGATAAAATTTTTATATAAAATTGTCACTTTGTAGCTGAAGTCATACAGAATATAAAACCATTTTACTTTTATGTTTCAGGTAAGCCATTCTCAAGTTCTGATGGAGCTACCAAAGCACTAAAGTTTTAAGGTGTTTTTTTTATACTACTGTTTTTGCAATAAAAAATTAATTAAAATGAAAAAATAAAAATTCATTTATATAGTTTAAGACTCAATTTAACAAACCCAACAACTTTTAGATCGATATCTTTTATAGTTTTCTTGGAAAAAAATTCGCGAAAATAGCCTTTTTTTTAGGTGCTCAGAGTAGAAGGTCCCCTTAATATGCGTTCTGTTATCTTTTTTTGTAACATCAAATTAATTTTTTTTTTTTATTTATGTTTCGTGTCGTTTCGTTTTGTGTCTTTCGATTTTTCTGTTTCTTCAACTTTGTGTTCAACCTTCTCTAACTTAACAATATTTTACTTTTATTTATTATTATTATTACTATTATTGGTGTTTTTTATTATTAATAATATGCGTTCTGTTATTACCCCAACCTTATTTTATTTTTATTTATTATTACTATCATTGTAATTATTATTATTATTAATGATATGCATTCTGTTATTACCCTAACCCCTATTTTATTTTTATTGATTATTCCTATCATTATTATTATAATTATTAATGTGATTATTAATATGCGTTATGTTATAATTTTTTTTGTGTAGTATCAAATTAATTATTTTCCTTAATTTTATTATTGTAAAAAAATGAATCAAAAAAGAAAACTTTATTAATTAATTATTGATTTATCCAACCTCCTTGAATGTTCACGATATATATATTTTTTTTTCTATCATTTATTCTCTCTCTTGTTTTTATTTCATTATTATCTTTTTCCACAATTCCTGTTCTACGGTGCTTCACCTTTCTCTCTCTCTCTCTCTTTCTCTTTCTTGTTCTCTTTCCATCTCTATCTATCTCCTGTCGTACTTCGTAAAAGTCGATTTATATGCAAGGACTACGCTAATGCATTATGCAAAAAGAGAATCGATTCGAATGTATAAAGAGAGCGATGATTTTTAATAAATCGGCACACACAGATAATATTCGGGTTCGGTTAATACATTAAGCGAAGAACAGAACAGAAAAGAAACTCTGGTGGGGTGAGGTAGGGGGTGGGAGGAAGCTGGGAGTTCTGTGAGTACACGTCGGGTTTGCAGATCGATGGCTCGTTTTACGAGGAATTGTATTTAAATCACGTGTATACATTTTAATACGACCGATTGCAACAAAAAGCAAAAAAGGGTGATGAAAAAGTAGATGATGAAGATCATGATGAAAAAGTAGATGATGAAAATGAAGAAAATGAAGAAGAATACGATGAAGATGAAGAAAATAAAGAAAATGATGAAAATTAAGAAGAAGACGATGAAGATGAAAAATAAGAAGAAGAAGAAGAAGATGATGAAGATGAAGATGAAGAGGAAAATGAAATGGAAGAAAGTGAAGATCAAAAACAAGAAAATAAAAATGAAAATGAAGAAAATGAAGATGAAGAAAATGAAGAAAATAAAACAAAAAATGAAGAAGAGGAAGATAAAGAAAAAGAAGCTCAAGCTGAAGATGAAGAAAAAGAAGCTCAAGCTGAAGATGAAGAAAAAGAAGTTCAAATTGAAAATGAAGAAAAAGAAGTTTAAGCTAAAGATGAAGAAAAAGGAACTCAAGCTGAAGATGAAAAAAAAGAAACTCAAGCTGAAGATGAAAAAAAAAGAAACTCAAGCTGAAGATGAAAAAAAAAAAAAGAAACTCAAGCTGAAGATGAAGAAAAAGAAGCTCAAGCTGAAGGTGAAGAAAAAGAAACTCACTCTGAAGATGAAACAAAAAAAAAACTCAAGCTGAAAATGAAGAAGAAGAAGAAAAAAAAGTTAAAGGTAAAGGGTAAAGAAAAAAGAACAAGGAAATGGGAAAGATAAAGAGATAAGCTGATTAGTAAATTAATGAAATTAAAGAGAAAGAAATAAAAAATGCAATGAAATAATAATAGAAAGAAGAAAGAGAGATAGAAAGAATAACATAAAATGAAAAAGATTGAAGTAAGAATGAGAAAAAAATGTAAAAGTATAAGTCTAAGTATCAATTAGGAAAAAAAAATTGTTGAACAAGTTAGATATATTTATATAGTAATTGGTATTAAGAGAAATTCTTTCTCTCTTCTCGAACTTATTAGACCAAGGTATTCGATCTACGACGATGAACACACACAACCGATGCAAAGTATAAAACCGTTAATCTAAAGTCTCACAGCGAGAATAGTACTTCGGTCAGGCATTCATTAAAATCCAATATCCGGGCTTTTAATGAGCGATCACGCGTATATGGTATAGAAAGAGAGAAAGAGAAAGAGAAAGAGAAAGATAGAATGGAATCTGAAGTTAAATCGTTCGAAGTTGAATTTTTTCTTTTTTTTTTTTATCAATTTCTTCCTATACGATTAACAATCACATTTTTGTTATCAATACGAATATTTCAGATTTATACTTCCATAACTTCATTTTTTTTTTGTTCTAATATAATTTGAAACATATCATTATTCTTCATGATTTTATTAAATTTATAATTGATAATGGAAGAATTGTTTTTTTTTTTTACATTTTTTTTTTTACAAATATTGTACACCAATTTATAGTTGAATATAATATTATAAAAACGAATATATATACTATCTTAATAAATATAAATTACGTGTCACGTTGTTTGTCCGCAATGGACTCTTAAACTACTGAACCAATTTTAATCAAATTTTACACACTGTGTGCAGTTTCATCCAACTTGAAAGATAGAATAGTTTATATTTCAATTTATAATCGCAATATTATTTTATTGCCAATTATTTGTTTATTAACAAAGAGTCATGATTATCTCCGTTAATTCGATAAGATTCTAACAGATGGCGGTATAAGGTAATTCGTTAACTTATATATACATATATATTAGTTATTATTATATATATATTAGTTATTAAATAAATTATTAATTAATTATTAAATAAATTTAAATAATTAAATAATATAACTAAAATCGTTTAAATTACTAATCACATGATCTGTTCAAATTACACCCAAAGTTATCTTAGAAACTATTTTTTTAAGATCAATTTTGCTACATTAAATTAAAAAAATAATAAATTACTAGACTAGTATGAGATCATTATTTACAATTAGAGAATTTAAATCGTCTTTAAATAAATAAATAAAAAAATAAAAAATAAAAAAGAATTTATTTCTAATTTTTTTTTAATTCGAATTCAATCGTATACACATTCCCATTCTAAACTAAATTTATTTCAACATTTATTTTTTCATTATACATATACATATATATATACATATATATATATACATATAATGACAACAAGTTCCTGTTTCGTGTATTACATTAATGTAAGTTTAGTTAAGAAAAGCCGTAATGTTTGCTCGCGTGGAACGCTAATAAGGAGAGTTGGTACTTCAAATTTATGGTTTATCATATATATATATATATATATAATATATAAAATTATATATAGAAGACACATACATACAGAAACATATAATAAGTGAGTAAAATATTTTTTCTACAACAAAAAAAGAAATATTGAATCATATATAATGTACCACTATCCAACTTCATTACATCGTGAACCTGCGTATTACTTTAACACATTAATTTAATTCTTTTCTCAGACATTTTGAATTACATCGACGAAAGAAAGTATTACTTCCCCCCTCTCCCCTCCCTCACCCCCCACCCTCCTCCTTCCCCCTTTTTCCCTTCCTCCCTCACACCTCACCCTTCTTATTCGTCGCGAGTAATATGATTGTTAAAGTTGTTAAGTTCTTGTAGAAACTCGACGTTTTCATTAACGTTTCATTTTTTTTTATTATTATTATTATTATTACAAGGTATGTAATGTATAGGTTGTTTCAAAATATAAATTGTTTTTAGAGATAAATTCAATACATTAAAATAGAAAGAAAAAATATATTCCTATATATATATATTATAATAGATGTATTATATATAATTGTAATATTATTTAATTTTAAATGTTTTTTGTGTTTTCAAATAATTTATATAATTACCATAATTGTTATAGTTACATTGGAACAATTTTAAAATATAAAATATTTTTAGGGTTAAGTTAATAATTACATTGATATAAGAAAAAAAAAATATTTCTATTATTACATAACCGATATACAATTGTAATATTATTTAATTTTATATGTATAATAATTTACGTTACAACAATTCTAATTGCTCTAATTGCATTGTATGGAACAATTGTAAAATATAAAACTATTTTCAGGGTTAAACTAATTACATTAAAAAATAAGACCAAAAAAAAATTATTTTTATTATCATATAAACGATATATAATTGTATCTACGAACATTAAATGTTTTTTGTGTTTATCAATAATTTATGTAACTATACTAATTACTTTACTGCAACTATTTACAATTAAAAGCTTCTTATCTCGTTAAACCTGATTAAGAAGATCTATGATAAGACGTTTGAAATACTTCATTACAAAATCAAAAGATATTATCACCACTTATACAACATTTACTATCAAAATTATTTAACAACACGTATAATAAAAAAAACAAATATAATTCTAACAAAATTATCATATACAATATATAATTATATGAATATCATTATTATTATTATTATTATCATTATTATTATTATTATTATTATTATTATTATTATTATTATTATTATTTCAATGTACTGCAATTACGTCTGAAGTTACGCTCATATATTTTGAAATATACAATATATATATATATATATAGATTCATCCAAAAGACACATTATAATGAACTTATTTTGCATATATATACGTAATTATCATGTAAACTAAATATTACAACGCGTAATATTACAACGTAAGATGTAATTTACTTTGCTTTACATATACATATATATACATATATACATATATTCATACAACGTGTAATTTCTCGTCAATTTTATCTAACTAACCAAACTAGTTGTAATAGTAGTAGTAGTAGTAGTAGTAGTATAAAAATAAGAGATAAAAGAGAAATGAATTACGATTGAAGAGAATGAATAAGAAAAAGAAGAAGAAGAAGATGAAGAAAAATATATTGAAGTACACAAGTGTTTTATCTTAGTCTTTAAAAACCAGCAAAACTTATTTTCTATCTCTTCTTTCTCCTATCTCTTTCTTCAACAGATTTGTCTTCACAAGCAAAACTCGGCCCTAATTTACAAGGGATCCAATATGAAATACACTTTGGTTCGAGCTTTATTTGCGATTATTGCCTTCTCTGATTTATAACTGACGTTTGATATCTTTATGTAAGGGTTCGGAACCCAAGTATTTAATACCTTCACGACCAATCGTCTGCCAACAACGATACTGTGCACGCTATTCTACACAACACGGTAATAATATCATACTACATATACTATGTATATATATACATATATGTATATAAAGAAAGAAAGAGAGAGAGAGAGAGAGAGAGAGAGTGAGAGATAATACACCTTTGATCCCGTTAAAACGAGCTCGAGTTGAAAATCATCATTTGCGTGTTAAATCGATTCGATATATATTTTTTTTTTAAACGAATTAAATTGACCAGTTATTTAAATAAAATAATCGATCCTTTATATATATATATATATATATATATATGGCATACGTATAATATATAATACATATCTGTATTCGATCCAATATCGTTTGAATTTATTTTTTATCGTAAGAAATAAAAAATATAATTATTTCCACTTCGTATATATTAATTAGTTCAACTGATTTTTATTAATATATATTTTATTTTATTTTTTTATTTTTGTAATATTAACTCCGAGAGAGATAATGGAATAGTTAATTTAAATTTAAAACAAAAATATATATATATATATATATATATATATATATATATAAAGTAAAATAATTATATAAACAATATAACAACTATCCAAATTTAAGGTAATTAAATTTATTACTGTAATATTATATAATTAATTGTAATTATAATTTGTATAATACAAATATATTATATATACATATTAATTATTATTTTTTTATATTTATTATTTTATTTTATAATTATAATATAATTAATTAAATATATCATATAATATTAACGAACATAATCTACTACAATTCAATGAATATATTTTTCAATAATTAAATCAAAGAAATTTAATTCATTAAAAAAAAAACCCTAAACTAAGCTAAACTAAATTAAAAAAAAAAAAAAATTAAAAAATTAAAAAATCATTAATTTTAAACATTACGATCAAATAATAAAACGATAAGTACACTCATCTTCGAAACGACACCACGTCGACAAAATTAATACGTTTATCACTCGTGAATTTCCTGGCTAACGTTAACGCGTGCACAATTTCCTACGTGTTTAGCGTACATATACATACATACATATGTACAAAGAGAGATAGAGAGAAATACATATGTACATATATATATATATATATGTGATACGTGTGTACGCGGTCATCGGGACGATCAACAAGTGGCTCATGATTTTGTCAGCGGTAGCGGTGGTACACCGCGCGTTAAAGTATCCCCCTACAACCACCCCCAAACCCACCCCTAACCCTCCCACTTTCACTCCTCATCTACTCACTCACTCACTCTCTCTCTCTCTCTCTCTCTCTCTCATTCACTTTCCCTCTTTGGTAGGTACTCTTTATCGAATCCACCGTTTTACGTACTTACGTACTACGTGTATACATACATATATATATATACATATATATACTATATACAGTAGTATAGATAGGAGTGTAAAGTAGTATCCGTAGAGACCTCTCTTCTCTATCGTAAAAGATACTCTCGATTCCGTCACTCGGACCTTTAAATAGTTCGTTCATCGTGCAGCAACAAGTGCGAACGAGAGGATTTTCGCTGGTTCATCGATGGACGAGAGAAAAAAAAAAAGAAAAGGTAAAAAAAGGAAAAAGAGAGAGAGAGAGAGAGAGAGAGAGAAAGTGAGATGAATTTTCACGTTCGATGGATGGCCTTGGTAGAATAGTAACGAGATTGGTTAAGCATACATTAAATTGATCACGTTAATGTAACCTTTTAAAAGCTCTTTTAAATGTTCAATTATTATTAGTTATATCATACGATTTATTTCATTATATGTGTATGTGTATAAAGTGATTACATAGGTGAAAGTTAATTCTTCCTTGGTTAATCAAAAGTTTGATTACTTCAATTTTGTATTTTTCGTAGAAATTTGTGTTAACCTATTGTTATATATATTAACATATACATTATATTATATTATATATAGTACATATATTATAATACAATTAAATATATGTTATATTATTTATATTAAAATTAAATATTATTAAATTATTAATATATTATTAAAATTAAATATATTATTTATATATATTATATTATATTAAATTTATTATATTACATACAGTATTATAGTACATTATAGTACAATATAACATAATATAACATAATATAAAAGTATCATACATATTATAATTTATTAATTTATTAATTGGATGTTAAGAATGTTTTTAAAATACGTAAATTGTTTATGTAATATTTAAAAGAAAAAGTAGTCTTAAAAAGGTTTTTAATAAGGGAGTGTCATTGATTTATTCAAACGATACCAAAATTTGGTATCACTTTACAAACTTTTGACTCATCTTGTATATATAGATGTACTATATTATACAAAGGTATATATTCCAGGTTACTTCAGAGAGAATTTAGTGAACCGTGTGCAAAGTGCATAACGCGCTTAAAAAAAAATAATGGAAAAAAAAAAAAAACAGCAAAGAAAGGATAAAAAGTAAGAGTAAAGTTTCCCAACGTGTTACTACATCGATGTCCTCTCTACCATAGGTGAGAGAAAGATAGAAAAATATAAAAAACAGAGAAAGAGAGAGAAGAGAGAGAGAGAAAGAGAGAGAGAGGATACCTAAAGGACCAAAACAGCAGACTGCTGTTCTTCTCTGCTTCCCAGCTGCCGACCAACTGGCACCCTCTCTTCTTTTAAATTCCCTTCGGACGTTCTAGAAAACGACTCCTGAACAGTCCAGTCCCTTTTTCTTTTTCTTTATTCTTTTTCTTCTTTATTCTGTCTTATTACCGAATATCATGATTTTTTCAAAAATAAATTGGTTTATAAAAATTGCTTGTAATCTTAAAGGATATTAGAGTTCCTTATGTTATGTTTTTTTCTGTTATTTTTTTTTTGTATTTTATTTTATTTTATTATATCAACACAAAATTGAAAATACATTCTTCTGTATATAGAAATATTGTTATAATATATTATAAATAATATAATAATATATTTATATATTATTTCAATATATATTGCAACATATTTATATAATTTATTATGTAATTATTTATATAATTTTTAAATAGAAAATATTTGTATAATTATTTTTATAAATATTAATATTATATATAATTATTTTTATAATTTTTAAATAGAAAATATTATTTATATAATTGGTATTTTTTTTATATATAATTTATATAACTATTATAATATTATTTTATTTATATAATTATATATACATATAACATTTATAATTTATATCATTTTATATATATATATATATATATTAATTTTATTATTTTTTTATATAATTATATTTATATAATAAAAAGGTAATGAAATTTCTCTGTACTACTAATAACTCATTGAAAAAATAATTTATAATAAGTATCATACATATTTAAATTTCTATTACTTTCAAAGAATGACATGTATGTGTCATTTCACTTTCTTAGTATATAAAATGTATATTAACGAAATCATTTTGAAGAAAGTTGGTTTAATAACAAATATCAATTTTCAATTGATCATGTTTAAGATTTACATAATCCCCAAACACGTAAGCAAGCAACCAAGCAACCAAGTAAGTAACTAAGTAACTAAGTAAGTAAATTAGTAAATAAGTAAAATAATTACATGATTCATATAACATAGTTATAAAATTGTTATTTTAAAAAAAAAAAAAAAACAAAGTAACCTTATTATGATTAAACGATAGAAAACTTGTTCAGTTTCTTACGACATACTCATTATTACTACATTTATTACCAAAGAGAACAAATAATCATAGTAATAGTAGTAGTAATGTATGTGAGGAAAAAGAGAGATAAAAAAAAATAAAGAAAGAGAGTGAGGAAGGGTGGGGGGAGGGAGATACGAGAGGGTGGAAGTGGAAGGAAAGAACACGAAGCGATGGAAAAGAAAGTTTAATGCTAATTTATTTCCAATTACTATGGAAATATGAAAGCCCCGGTAAAAAAGATCTCTCTCTCTCTCTCTCTTTCTCTCTTTCTCTCTCTTATACTCATTTTTTCTTTTTCTCTTTTTACCTGCCCTTTTTATCTTTCTCTCTCTCTATCTATCTCTCTTTCTTACTCCTTTTTCCAAGCATCGACGTTTTAACCTGCAATACATATTATTTTTCAGAGCGCCGAGCAAAACGGGCCGGGGCCCTGGTATGGTGCTGGTGGTGGTGGTGGTGGTGGTGGTAGTGGTGGTGATGGTGATAGTGGTGGTGCAATTATCTCTACGGTAATAATCGTGGTCCGAACGACAGCCACGTAATAACGCTAGTTTATGTTTCCAGTTAATGAGTTTGAAAAGAAATACGAAATAAACGTGTGCCCTGTGCTGTTGTTGCGAGGGTGAGAGAAAAGAAAAGAAATGAATAGAATGAATGAAAAAGAAAGCTAAAGATAAAGCTTAAGCAAAAAAGAAAAAAGACAAATAAAAGTAATGACAAACAAAAAATAAATAAAATAAATACAAAATCAATGTAAAATAAATCTAAAATAAATCTAAAATAAATTGGAAAACCAAAAATAAATAAAAATAAATAAAATAAAAAATAAAATAAAAAATAAAATAAACATAAGATAAATAAGTAAAATAAAAAATGAAATAAATATAAAATAAATCTAAAATAAATAAAAATAAAAATACACATACTTCTTTAAAATTGTAAAAAAAATCAGACACACATTGATATTACAACTACTTTACTTTTCCATCTAACTATATATATATATATATATTTGTAAATTTAATTTCTTAAATAAAAACATAGAATTTGGTTCCTCTTTTATTTTTCTTTATCCATTTTTCCTGGGTTTCCCTTTTAGTCGCCTCTTACGACAAACAGGGATTACTGGGGGGGTATTTTTCCCCGCCAACCCCACGGAAGTTTTCTAAACTTATTGCAATTTATTTAATCATAAATATATATATATATATATATATATATATATATATATATATATATATATATATATATATATCTATACTGGATAACGATCATTATTAATTCAATAATTTACTAAGCACAAAGAATTATACTTAAAGAATAGAAAAATAAGCAAGAAAAAAATAGATAAATAAAGATAGAGTTAACGTTAAAAGAATGAGAATGAGAATGAGAAAGAGAAAGAGAGAAAGAGAGAGAGATAGAAAGAGAGAAGAACAAGGCACGTCTCTTACACGTGATTTTGCGTGCAACATCTGTCATTTGCATAATTGGAACATCTGCTCGAACGATATTTCAGTCTAAGCGAACATTAGTATCCAACATGTACGTATTTATATATTTATGCTTTGAATTTAATGAGATAACGTTGTTGTTGTTGTTGTTGTTGTTGTTGTTGTTGTTGTTGTTGTTGTTGTTGTTGTTCTTTTTCTTCTTCTTCTTCTTCTTTTCTCGTCTTATTTATTATTTATTGTTTATTTTTATTTTTAATCTTATCATTATTATTATTAGTATTATTATTGTTTTATTTCGTTTATTTCAATTAAAGAAAATATACTTTCCAAACAATATTATAATCTATCTTTATTTATATTTTATTATAAATAATAATCTATTATATATTATAATATATATATGTAGGAATTTTATTTAGAGTAAGAGATACGAAATGAAAAAAAAAAAAACCCCAATTTAAACCTACTAACAAAATGTATTTTAAGAAATAATAGAAAAAGCGCAAGAATAGTTTCACAATCTTTCTTATACAATGTAGATAGCGACTTTACTTTTACAACCGATATCGACTTAGAATGCTTTAGCATCTGATACAACTGAACTACTGATTACTAACTCACTCATTAACAGTTAACAACTCAATTCATTCATAAACAACTAACATCTTATTGATTAGCAGCTGATAACTTATTGATTAGCAACTTACAACTTATTGATTAACAACTAACATCTTATTGATTAGACACTAACATCTTAGCAACTGAAAACTTATCTTAATATATATAAATTACGTGTCACGTTGTTTGTCCGCAATGGACTCTTAAACTACTGAACCAATTTTAATCAAATTTTGCACACTGTGTGCAGTTTCATCCAACTTGAAAGATAGAATAATTTATATTTCAATTTATAATCGAAATATTATTTCATTGCGAATTATTTGTTTATTAACAAAGAGTCATGATTATCTCCGTTAATTCGATAAGATTTTAACAGATGGCGGTATAAGGTAATTCGTTGATTTAAAGACGTGTGTATCGGACTGATTGTGAGCCACAGCAACGCGTGGCACCCCTAGTTGATTAGAAATTAACATGTCATTGATTAACAGCTGACTGTTCTCCGACTACTCAATCCGCGTCTCTTTAATATTTTGTCGCCTACTCACTTATCTAAACCTGTTCAATACACACAAAACCTTCCTACATATATATATATTGACATGGTTGTACATTGTCACATGTAACACTCTCGTAAATGTTAACAAACACGTTGATGATCCGTAAAACGATATTTTTCGAACTAAAACTCAGCGAGTGAAAAGAATTTTGTTTTAATTAAAAAAAAAAAAAAAAAAAGTACTGTAAAAATAAATTCAACTTATAAAGCGATATATATATATATATATATTAAACAAATTTTAATTTCTTTCGGGGATGAAATTGAACGAGAAGAGAGAAAAGGGAAGGGGGTAAAAAAAAAGGAAGAAAAATATTTTTTAATAAAACGAAAAAAAAAGAAATTAATATGATATATTAAATAACTTTAATTTCTTTCGAATGAAATTGAAATTAAAAAAAAAAAAGAAAAAGGATAGAAAGAAAGGGAGAGAAAATTAAAAATAAATGAACAAAAAAATTTAATACGACGCGATAAAAAGAAATAAAACAAAACAAACAAAAATATATGAAATAATGTTAAATTATCCTCGAACGTGAAAAATTGAAAAATAAAGTAAGCAAAGTAAAAAAAAAATAAAAAAAAAATAACAAAAACAAAAGTAATTATTAATTTTACAATGAATTATTGAAATGTTATTTATTATTTTAAAAAGAAATCTTTTGTTTTTTTTTAATTTTTTTATTTTTTATTGTTTATTTTTTACTTTGTACTTTTAAAAAAAATAATATCGTCGATCTCGTATTATTAAATTTATTTGTAAATATTATTTCAATCATTTAAACATAAGATAAATGAATAGATAGATAGATAGATAGATAGTTAGATAGATAGATAGATAGATAGATAGAGAAAGATAGAGGAATTATTTAAAACACAGTGATTTAAACGTAAAGCAAACCATTATCATAATCGTTATCTTATCCTACTTGCTAAGAGAAGATAAAGATACACTTGTAGATGAGAGGATGACGACGACGAACGATGCTCGTCAAGTGGAACAATTACCCAAAGAAAATGAGCCTGGATTCACCTTCCTACCCAATTCAAGACGTTGCACGAACACTACTTCTATCTCTCTCTCTCTCTCTCTCTCTTTCTCTCTTCCTATCTCTTTCTCTCTCTCTTTATTCAACTACTTAACTACGGCATCTTCTTCTTCTTTTTTTTTTTTCTATTATCTCTCCCACACGTTTCTCGTTAACTTTTCTAATCCTCATTACATTATCTCATATATGTATGTGTGTGTGTGTGTGTGTGTATTCTTATTCATTTCTATTTTTTACTTCTTAAATAAAAAAAAACACACACACAAATTTATTTACACATATCTTATAAAATAAATTAATGAAAAAAATTAACATTTCTACTATAATTGTAAACAATTTTATAATTAGTAATTTTTTTACTAGTAACAAAAATAATAATAATTAATCTGCAAAAGTTTTTAAAATTATAATCAATTGTTTAAATTTATATAATATTTTACAATATAAAAATAAATGATTTATTTTATTAAAATAGCTAGTATTTATGACAATTTTTTATTCAAATAAATAATAAGTTCGATTGAGAAACTTTTAGAACGTCCTGTACGTTAATAACACGAACGTTTATACATTCATAAAGTGTATCGGAAGTACTTACTATATATATATATATAAATATATATGTATGGTAGGAATAGACAGAGATGAGCTTATGTTAGACTACTTAGAAATAGAAAGAGATAGTAAAGATCGTTAGAATTTGATTTTCATTTGGAGCACGGCCAAAGAAGCTTGTTCTACTTACATCAGTTCTGTATACTTCCTGTTACAAATTTAGTTATCTCGAATGTTTGATTATGTCGTTTGTGAAAATTTAACTCAAAGTAAATTTATTATTATATATATTCGAAATTATTCAATTCAATTACAAACGAAATATGTACATAAACACATGTATATATATACACTAGGGGTGCCCCGCCATGCGTTGCTGTGGTTCACAATCAGTCCGATACATACGTCTTTAAGTCAACGAATTACCTTATACCGCCATCTCTTTGTTAATAAACAAATAATTCGCAATAAAATAATATTGCGATTATAAATTAAGATATAAACTATTCTATCTTTCAAGTTGGATGAAACTGCGCACAGTGTGCAAAATTTGATTAAAATCGGTTCAGTAGTTTAGGAGTCCATTGCGGACAAACAACGTGACACGTAATTTATATATATTAAGAATAAAATTTTTGAATGAATCAACAACTTTAGGTATTTAGAATCAATCATAAACCATACGAACGAAATAAACGAACAACTTAAGAAAAGAATCAATTTAGACAACTGTCAATATATTACTCATCTCACGGTTACTATCTAGGTGCTTGAAAATCAGGATATACAGGACAATCATCCTACCGGTAGTCCTTTATGGTAACTGAAACGTGGTCCACTTACGTTACGGGACGAAAAGAAATGGAAGCTTTTCGAAAATAAAGTTGTTCGTAAAATGTTCGGTGTAAAACGCGATGAGGAAACGAACGAATGGAGAAAACCCCATAACATGGAAGTACACCGACTGTACAACAAAACCGGACATCATTAACGTCGTAAAATCACGTCGATTAAGATGGGCAGATGACGTGGCATGCATGGGGGTGGATCGAATGGTGCATAAAATGCTGATCGGTATACCAACGGGAAAAGACCACTGGGTAGACCGAGACGTAGATGGGAGGACAATAGTATTTCGGGATCTTAAAGAAATGGGCTATGAGAACCACGAATGGACATGATCAAGCACAGGGACGAGAACACTGGCGGGGTTTGGTATTTGCGACAATGAACTTTCGAGAGTTCCTAATGCCAATTAATAATAATGAATATATTCATATTTACAGGACTTAAATACAAATACACACATAGAGAGAATTCATATTGTATTTTCTATTCGTTACCTTGTTAATCAAGACACATTCCCAATACTCCCCAACAGGACAATTTTTCACGATTATCTTCGAACAAAAACATACGTGTGTGCAAAATCAACTCTACATACAAATTATATCATCGTCCTTTTTCATGACAAATGTGAAACGTGAGAGAATTTTACTCGTACATACTTTTAAAATGTATATATATATATATATATATATATATATATGTATATATGCATGTAGATTACATGCATGTATTATATTATGTTGTCGGAGGTCAAATACGTTCCAAGGCAACGTGCAACCCACACTGTGATTTCGCGTTACGATTTATCGCACATTTTCGGTACGCGTGGGTGGCAATTGTTATGGAATTAATCACGGACGAACGAAAATTCCACACAATTACGAATAAGGCCGAGATATATATATGTAATTATCTACAAATTCGATCACTTTCAATCTGGTTATTATTATTATTATTATTATTATTATTATTATTATTATTATTATTATTATTATCAAACATAATTACATATAAACGAATATCTATATTATACAATGTCATTGTAAACATATAAAATTTGTATATACTTTTGTGTTTGTTTATCTGTCTGTCTGTCTCTCTCTCTCTCTCTCTCTCTTTTCTCTCTGTGACGTATAAAATAATAATTTCATTGATTAAACATTTATAGAAAAGATTATACATATATCCTTTTAAACAATTAAATCGTACCCTCTTGAAAGCAATTAATTCATCGATTTAATCAGACGATTACTCTTGGCAATCAGATTAATTACTCGTTTCGATAAGGTTTGACAGTAATCGTTTGTAACAGAGCTTTTTAAGATCGATAATCGAATATGAATACAAGGTAGAAGGAAGTGACATTTTCTTTGATAACACTCTCCTCGAATCGTTTCAAGATATTGAATTAGTCTTGTGGGTTCTATACGTGCTAATGATTCACGATAATCCAATCAAATCTTAAAGGAAGTAAACTAACGAGATGAATAATAATATAACGAATTGAATTTGATCAAATTTAAATTAAATAAAGAAATTATTATTATTATTATTATTATTTATTTATACAATTTCATTTGAGATTTTCGTAAATGCAATGGGAGAAATAATTCGCATCTCTACTTCGATGGATTTATTTTAACGAAGGAAACGTATCAGGTACACTAATGAACCGAGAAAACGGTGCGAAACGTACACGCATACATATATATATATATATATATATATATATATATATATATATATATATATGTATATGTATATGTATATATACATACACACATACATTTAGAGCCAGTGCCCGGTTCTGAGGTTACTTCGTTAACGCGTGGCGTTTACTTTGCAAATGAAATTTTGATTGAGATTAAGTGTATATAACCGGCTTGCACGGAGCTCAATTTGCAAACGGAAATGAATAATCAATAGACGTTGAAACTACATTAGTAATTACACTCGAGTAAGTACTTTATGCTTCTTCGACATAAGTTTCTTTCTAGAAATACGTAACTATCATATACTTATTTTTCTCGATAATCAATCGTTTTATCAATCACATCAATCGTAGTATGAATTTACAAATCAAATTTACAAATACAAACAGGATTATCTCATTCTTATCATTTATTTGAAGAATAATATTATAATAATGTTAATAAATGATCAAGATCAATTTGATAATAATCTTTTGATATTGAAATTTTTAATGAAATTTTTTGTATTGATTTTTTTTTTTTTTTTTTTTTTTCTAAAAAAATTTGTTCATAAAATTTACAAGATGTTACAAGCTAGTAGATTTAAATATATATATATATATATTATGTTATATTATTTTTATATTATTATTAATTGGCGTTAAGATAATTAGTTATATTATATTTTGATATATTTAATTATATATAATATAATTATTTATGTATTAAAAACATATAAAATATGAATTTTTTTTATATCCATATATTGAATTAATTTTTATTTCTAATATTAATCAATCTTTAATATACAACTGTAACATATAAACAATTCATTTAAATACCAATATTTATCTAATCTACGTATACTTAAGTAAGTATATGAAATATGAAAATATTTGATATCAAATATTAAATATGAATCGTTGTGTAAAATGTAGAATTGATAAATCAAATAAACGTTTGCAAATGACGAATGCATAAAAGTAGTCAGTCGGTTGGAAAATTTCTAACTGGTTCAATAAAAATTTCTTCGAATCTCTTCGAACAACTTCTTCTCTATATATATATATACATACATATATATGTATGGTCGTGTGTTTGTGTATGTGTGTGTGTGCACTTCTTCTTTCCCATTTGCATATATCTATTCGCGTGTATACAAGTCGTATTCGTAGTTGTGTTATCGTCATAGTCGTCGTTTTGTATGTAGTCGTATTCGTCATGTATCGTGTCGAGCTAGAAAGTGGAACAATTCGATTAAAGTACGAATGTTAGTGGTGAGAAATACACAAAGAAGAAAACAGGGCAATGGACTTTTTTTTTTTTTTTTTTTTTTTTTTATTATTATTCTACCAACATATACATGTATGTGTGTGTGTGTGTGTATATTCACAAACGAAGAGAGTGACTTTCACCAATCAGTAATTCATATTTCAAAGATAAATTTTAATGTGAAAGTAAAACGAAACGAAGTATTATGATTTATTTCAATTAAAAGGCAAAAAAAGGAAAAAGAAAAAGAAAAATAGAATGAATCATTACTTTTACTTTTATCATCCCTGTTCTCTCATATTTAACTTTTATAACAGGGGTTTCGATAGATCGATTGAACGATATACACGATTCGATTCGATTGGTTTTTTTCTTGTCATATGTATAAAGAATGAAACTGTTAAATCCAATTATATCAAGATCACAATTTTTGTCTTTCTCTCTCTGTCTCTTTTTCTCTTTTTTTCATTTCCCTAACCATTTATCTATCCATTCATCTATATATCCATCCATCTATCTATCTATCTATCTATCTATCTATCGTAATTTTCATCATGCAGGTCGAAGGTAAAGTACTTAGTGTGGAACTTTGCCGACTGAATTATCAGAACGACGAGGTAGGAGAGTAAGGTGGGAGTGGGGGGTGAGGGTGGGTTCTGATGTATGGCGGGAAGTTTGAAAACTTTGTCGCATTAAAGTTTCACCGACTGGTTTCGTGAGGGGGTTTACGAAGTATGACCACGGTAAATTCCGTTGAAATACCTACTACTTTCTGTCAGGAAAACGAGACAGAATATCGATGGTCGTCTTACCTTTATTTCTATTTTCCATTTTTTCTCTTTCCATATCTAAAAATACATATATATATATATATATATAATTAAAATATATTAAAATATTTAAATCAAAATTAAGGATTAGTAAAATATTAAGTAAATACCTAAACGAAAATATTCGTAAAGTTTTTTTTAGGTAGATCACTCTGTAGAAAAACTTGTACATTTATACAGGTATATATATATATATAAAAAAGTACACACGTTAAAGTAACATTCGTCCTTGTTTACCTCGATTTGAAATTCCCGGATTATGACGTCCTATCGAATACTGAAAAATTCTATCACTCTAAGGCCATCCTCAAATCCGATCCCATCCATCTTTTTCAAACTTTCATCCGATTGCGATCGACGTTATCGAAATTATAGCTTTTACGAGAAACTCACATAAATAAGAAGAAATATATTTCTATCCAGAGTTTGTTTCTCATGTTACATAACCCTTTCCATGCCACCCACAACTCACCCCCTCCCCAAGCCACTCTCACCTTACATTTCTTCTCGTCAAAAACACAAAATCTCTCGTAAAGACAAATTTTTCTTTTTAAACCTGGAAATTTGCTTTCTTTGGAAAAATCTTTCCTAAAAGAAAAAAAAAAGAAAAAAAAAAGAAAAAAAAAAGATAAAGAAAGTGAATAAAAAGAAGGGATGTTTTTTAGGTCACCCTAATGCTATCTTATTTCAGGTGAATGTAAAGTTTTAGCAAGAGGAATGTAAACTGGTGTTCGACTGAACTGTAAGATAAGAAGAGACCTTTCTAAGTGTTCAACATTTTTAAATGTTCAAAACTAGGTCCATCCTAAGTTATTTTTACACGTGTCTCATCCTTTGTTTAAATCACACACACACACACACACACACATATATATATATATATTCTTCTATGTTTATATTCCAACTTATTATTTCAATACTATTCGTTACGTTATTAAAAAATAATAGAAAATAAATGAAACAATAACAAAAGAGAGAGAAAGAGAGAGAGAGAGAGAGAGAGAGAGAGAGAGAGATAAAATATATATCGGAGAAAGAAGAAAGAGTGAGAGAAGAACAATAGAAAAATATAAACAAAAGGGGAGAAAGATAACAAAAAATAAAATAAAATAAAAATAAAAAATAAAAAAAAAAACTGTAAAAGAAATTAGAAAGAGATAGAAATAGAAAAACAATTTCGCGGAGGAGAGAATACACAGATTTTTTTTCATTAGCCGGTAAGCGAATCGCTGTAACACGATGGGAAAATTCAATTACGTACGTTCGTTAAAACAAATTTACTTTATACTTTCGCGATCACGAATTTTAATTTGTTCGTCTCGGCTAGCGTAGTTATATAGAAAGAATGGGCGTGTATATGTGCGCGCGCGCGTCTCTCTTTCCTATATATATATATATATATAGATATATATAATATATATAGATATAGATACATACATATGCATATATATATATATATATATATATATTTGTATATATACATTTCTTTTCTCTTACACTATCTTTTTCTCTTTTTATACTTTAAAAGTGGGTGTGAGTGAGTGAGTGTATACGTGTACATCCCTGTGTCGTGTGTATATATATATATATATATGTATATGTATATGTATATATGTATGTTTTTATGCCCTTTCAATCTACGTTTATTCATTCTTTTATGGATACCTGCCGGGCTCGCCTTTCATTTTGTTTCAACAGAGAAGAGGACCGAATGAAAAGTTGGAACGAGCGGTGAAGGGAAGGAGGAGAAATAAACGAGAACGAGAGAACTAAAAGAAAAAGAAAGAGAGGAGGGAAGGGTAGAAAGGGGGGGGGTGGGGTGGGGTGGGGTGGGGGGCTTGTGATGGAGGGGTAACAAGAAATGAAGGAAGAGGAAGAAAAAGAAATAGTAGTGGAGAAAAAGACAGAAAATAAGAGTGAGAAAGAGAGAGAGAGAGAGAGAGAAAGAGAGAGGGTTGTTACAGTCGTGAGAGAACAAGAAGGGGGAGGGAGAAAAGAGGGTAAAAGTAGAGACCTACGATGGAAACGGAGGAAAGACCTATAGAAGGGGTAGATAAACCGGTAGAAATGCATTAGATATCCGCAGACGATATTACCCGAGGAAAAATTCTACTTTCTCAAAGAGTCACTTTTTTTTTTATTTTATTTTATTTCATTTTATTTTATTTTATTTATTTCTTTTTCTTATTCATTCGTCTTTTAAGGGGGATGCTTTTTAAAATGATATTTTAAACGATATTTCTTATTCTGGTCTTATATATGAATTAGTTATTAGTTGTTGTTGTTGTTGTTGTTATAAATGATTATGATAATGATGATGATGATGATAAGATTTAGAACTATTGAGTAATGTAAATGATGATGATAATGATGATAATGATAAGGTGTCTAATTATTGAGTAATGTAAATGATGATGATGATGATGATGATGATGATAATGATGATAAGGTGTCTAATTATTGTGTTGAGTAATGTAAATGATTATAAAATTAAATAGATTAATTATATAATATAATTAATATTATATATCTTACACATTATTATATTAGGAGTACGAAAAAGTAATCAAAATTTCTATGATGAGTATACTCACATTTAGTTTGTGTCAATGAAAAAATTGAAGGATTTTAAATTAAACAATCTCCTTTACGTATGGCAAAAAGTATTAGAAAATGATGAACAACATTTTTTCGTGATTAGTATTAAAAATTTTTTTAATAAATAAATGTTTTTCGCAGATAAGGAAAAGTTTGATTACTATTCGATCCCTTTAATATATAATTTTATATATATATAATATTATGTAATAATTATTTATTATATAATATTATTAATATTTATAATTATTAATAAAATTAATAAATATAATATGTAAAATATAATATAATATTATTAATATTCATATTATTTAAATGAATTACAATTATTATATATATATATATATATATATATATATATATATATATATATAAGTTTAATAGTAATTATTTTAATAATAATTAATAATAAATATTAATTATTTTAATAATACATATTATTATAAATATATTGTATAGATTGTATATCAATTGATAGAAAATTGTTAAAAATTAAAAAAAAAAAGAAAAATAAATACGAAGAAAAAAACTTATTCTATAGACGAAAAAGTGTTCATAGAAAATAACAAATAAAATAAAATAGAAAAGATTGCAGTATAGAAATGTTATAGGTAACGAAAAAGAAATATGACCTGTGACTAACGTGGAGGACTCTCTTGTATATATTAATAATATTGTATTGTATTGTATAGTATATATATATAGATATATACTATATATTAGCAAACAAGGCAAGGCTGATTAAACGTATAGAGTCTGCATTATTAGATTCTCTCTGCTTTGTTGTACAGTTCTCTCTGTAGACCGATCGGATGCTTTTGCCGATGGATACACCAGATTGGAAACATCGATTGTGTGATGCCAAACTCTGTGGGACATTGACAGTAAGAGAAACAGAGAAGGAGAGAAATATTGAAACAAAGACAGAAAGAGATTTCATTTAGACCAACATTTCAAATCAGATCGTACGAGAAAATCTGGATGATTTCACTTTCTCAAATTATTCTTAACTTTATCTTTAGTTTTACAATATTATTATTATTATTATTATTATTATTATTATCTTTATTTTCTTACTTCTTTCTCTAATATAGTTAAAAAATTTTTTTTATATACTTTTGTATCCATATTTTATTTCACTTTTAGGTAACAAATACGTGACAATGTAATAAAAATGTTCAGATAATCATTCGAAAATGTTTATTATTTTTTACGAGAGGTTTTAAACATTTATTCGTTTCCTTGTTTTGTTCGTTTCGAACTAAACTTCTGAAAAGTTTGAAAAAAAAAAAAAAAAGAAGTTTCGAGAAAAGTTAACGAATTTGTAAATTTAATATTTTGTTTTTGTTTTTGTTTGTTAAAAATGATGAAGTTAATCTAGGGAATTATTTTTGATTACACGATAGTAGAATGTTTAAAAAAATTTCTAGAACGTTACTACGTACCTCCCCCACTTCCTCTTTCTTTCTCTCTCTCTCTCACCCCCTCCTCTCTCCATCTTTTTCTCTCTCTCTCTCTCTCTCTCTCTCTCTCTTGGGCGCGTACACAGTTGAAACGATTAATAATTTTTCCATTCTTTTTCTTAACAGCGAACAATGGGAAACGAGATTATACAACGTTTTCCGAGAAAGCTATTACGCTTGGAAATGAGAGAGAGAGAAAGAAAGAGAAAGAGAGAGATAGATAGGATTTATTGTATATCGCGAATAAAAGGAACTTCACCATATTTCACGAAAGTAATTACAGTGAGAGAGAGAGAGAGAGAGAAAAAAAAGAGAGAGAGAGAGAGAGAGAGAGTGGCGCATAAAAAGAAAGTTTTTCGCAGAAAACTTTTGCATTATAACTTTCGTACTTTCGATAAGAAAAGATATATCGTCAAGTAGAGAAATAAAGATGAAGAAAAAGTGAGTGAGAGAGAGAGAGAGAGAGAGAGAAAGAAAGAATACTATGGAGTAGCCGCAAATAAAATAAAGAATCTCTTCAAAGATTGGTAACGTTCAAAAATCTTTTCTAAACTATGTGAAATTAACTATTGGAAAAGAAATATTAATGTAAAATATAACATATCTTTATTTCTAGAAAAATAATCGAACGTTTTCTTTGAGAAACATTAACGATGTAGTTCCAATCAAATCCAAAAGAGTGCGCCTTCAAAAAGCGCGCCAAACTCTTCTTCATGCTAATTACGTAGATGAAGATGAACAAAATTCAAAGAGATAATGAAAATATGATCAATAGTTTATAACTATTATGTATTGAGATATTATATAATAATCACCATTAAAAAACCCCTTGTAAATATGCTTCTATATATATATACATATTCACATAAACTTTCTATCAAATTCAATCACCCTTCAAATTGGAGAATAATGTTCGTAATAAACTTAACGAACGTCCAATAATTATCAATAAAAATTGATAACGTCTATAAAACAATAATCGATAAAATATTAATTAGAAATAATAAAACTAACCTTATAGGAATACTGATCGAACATTCTGCAAACGTCGTCATTGGAAAGAGCCGAATAACCTGCAGTGTCCATGCTGTCCCTCCTCTTCTTCTCGTCTCCTGGAATACGAGTCCTTGATGAGTGAAAAAAAACAAAAGGAAGAATCGTCAAGTGGCACCAGATCGAAGACACAAGATCGATTGATCGCTACCGAACAAACTGATCGCGATCGCACCGGCAATACCGTCGCTCATCGTACGATCCTCGTTGTTTCTTCAACACCTATGTTCGCCATCCATTCACAGGAAGATTGAACAAAACAACACTTTTCTATTCGATCTTATGAGGAGGATTAAATCCTTTTTCAATGTTTCTTTTTATTATTTAACGTTTATGTTTATCACGTTTTACACTTTTTCGATTATCGCGGCACGAAATCGAAAATTAACGAAGAAACAAACGAACGAAGGAACGAACGAACGACCGTACGAACGAACAAACGACGAATGAACGAATGTATCGCGAACACTCGGCTTTTCCTTCGGCTCGAACGACGAACGAACGAACGAACGAACGAATAAACGAAGGAACGAAGGAACGAACTAACTTACCGGCATCTATACTTTTTTACCGAACAAACAAACAAACAAACAAACAACCGTACGTACGAACGAACGAACGAACGAACGAACGTATAAATTGTAACGGAGCAATGAAACGTAACAAGTAACGTTACGCGATGCGATCCTATCGATCGATTCTCAAAAAATCATCAAACGCCTTAAACGATTATCGTAGGCTTCTTGTCAACGATATTATGGTGTCCCCCTGACATGGCGGATTACTTTCGATCAACGATTGTCTCACGAGATCGTATCCCCACCACCCCATCATCTCCCAACGACCGTCACCTCTTCCTCTCTTCCAAAAGTCCTTCTGCGTTAGTCTTCCTTTGTTAATTAACAATATTATTAAGAGGACAACTTAAAAAAGTCTAAGAATAAAACAACAAGAATAAGAATAATAAGAAGAAAAAAGACAGAAGATTGGACGACACGTGGCGACGATTAAGTTATTGCTCTTCCGTCCTATAGCCAAGGGCTCCAACTCTCTCGTTCGTCCTCTTTTTATCTTTTTATTTCTCTCTATCTCTCTTTCTCTCTTTCTCTCACGTGATCGAGAAAGGATTCCACGGGCGTATTCAACACGACGACAGGAGGCCAGCGAATCCTCCAGGTAGTTCTCCTCCTCCTCCTTCACCGCCTTTGCTCCACCTCCCGCTATACTCTTTCTTCTCCTGTTTCCCCCCTCGCGGCTTTGAGGTTAGTACGCTCGAGATAAGCGCCCCACGCGGATTAGGCTAGGTCGCGCGACTCGCGTCGTGCGCGCAACGCGTGCTGCCAAGCGATAGTCGACCACCGTCGACGCAGTGCGCGACTGAGTCGCGTGCACGAGCCTCCCGTGATGAAGGGTGGGAGTGAAACAGGGACTTAAGGGAAAGGGGTAGAAGGGAGAGCGGAGGGGTGCCACGATACCCCTCTCTCTCTTTTCCCACCCACCCCCAGCAATGCAATCGGCCCTACCACCTCCTACCTATCCCTCTCTCTCTCTCTCTCTCTCTGTTTAACTACTGTCATCCATTTCTCTTTTTATCTTCCACCGTTTAACTGCATACACATCTCTTTCTTTCTTTCTTTTGGTTGTCTACTGCTGCTGCTGCTGCTGCTGCTACTGTTTTTCCTCCTCTCTTCATTTGTATCTATATCCTATTCTCTCTCTCTCTCTCTCTCTCTCTCTCTCTGTTCTCTTCTTTACAGAAAAACATCTTACCTATTCCCTCACTCACTCTCGCAATTTTCCTTTCTTTATTTTTTTCCTTCTTTTCCCACTCTATTATACCCCGTGCTAGACTTTTACTACACCACTATTAAGATTACGTGTACATGAATGTATATGTGGGTATGTATGAGAAGAGAGTAGTAGGTAGATGCGCAGTAAAGACAGAATCGCGAACGTCCCGCGCCACTACACCGTCGAAACTACTCTCAAAATTATATGGATGTATGTATTACATATGTTATATACATATATATATATATATATATATATATATATATATATATGTAGATTCGTAGGAATGGATGAATATATCTATATACTCTTTGTCTGCTACTTTTCGTTCGTGATAATAACGCGGAAATTGGGATCGATCTCGTAGAAGAGAGAGAAGCGCGTTAAAATTAACTCTAAGCTAATCCTCACATTTTATATGGTAACGAAGGAAAAAGGAAATCTTTTTAATGGTCTTGATATTAGCGAAAATTATCCTTTATGATTTTGTCCTGGCTGGAATGTAATAATGATACGATATTTTCTATCATTTTTAATATACATATATTATCATCAAATTATCTTTAAACGTTTATTTCGAATGACTATATACGTATATAACGAACTACTATTTTCGTATATAAACGTTAAATTCTGAACATTAATTGCTTATATATCTTTAATTAACGTGTTTGCCTTCCGATTCAATTTTAATCCGAAATAAAATAGAAAATATTTGAGAGGAAAGATCGTCGGATATTTTTCACCGTCGAATATATTTTCGTGGCATCTTCAATGGGGGGCTCCGTAAAGGTAATTATTACTTCGATGAGATTCAACTCTGTTAAATTTAAATTTCCTCGCATTTTTTTTTTGTTTGTTTCTTCTTATATAAACGGAAGCTTATTCAATTATACGTATAAAACAATAAACTGTTTAAACATAGCATGTGCGTTGAAATATTACAATTAATATTTAACTTCCTCTTGCACTAATTGAAATGATTATTTCTTATCATTGAAAAATTTTCTCTACATTTTTCAATATTTCTCTTGTAACAACTGTGAAACATTTATTTTCAAATAAAATATATATATATCAAAAATATATTCAATATATTCCAAAGCTAGTATTAAATTTGGAAATGTTCAAAGATAAATTATTGAAGACATTACTGTCAAGACTAATATCAAAAATGTAATAGAAATTTCACGAAAATGAAAATAGAAAAATTAATAGGATGTCTTATACATTTGTTCCTGGTTATACAAAATTGAATGTTCCAAAATAAAAAGATATATCGAAATAAATTTCTTTTGACTAGACCCAAAAATGTCAAACTTTTTCACCAAATCAAAATATCCGTAAACATCGGTTTGCTCGAACATTCATAAGAATGTTATTATACGAGTTAGACTTTTCAAAAAAAATTCGTACCTGTAATTTTACACATCTCTGGTATATACACATACATTTATACATACATACACACATATATATCTTTATCTTGCTCGTAAGTCAATGACAAACACACCGGCGAAACGGCGAGCTCGAAACGAAGTGCTTTTAGTCCGAGAGTCGTTTATTTACCTTGTCCTACCCATTCATACATCCTACCAAAAAAACAACAAAAAATTATATGTCATCACATTGCATTTCTATTTTCATTCTCTCTAATTCCTGACCAATTAATTATTTCATTTTCATTCTCTAAAAAAAAATCAAAAGTATAGTTATCTATCCTTACAAAAGATATTTATCTTCATTGATTTATTAAAAAAAAAAAAAATAATGAAATTAATTGTATCACAAAATAATAAAAACAAGTAATACTTCATATCGTGATCAATTGACAAGTATTATCATCAAGTATTAGGATCTTTCGCATAGGAAGAATCTTTATCGGTGAACACGTGGTTAGCACGTGGGTTTCATTCATGAATAGCGATCGTAGGTCGTAACGGGCACTACGGCAGCAGCAGCAGCAGCAGCAGCAGCAACAGCAGCAGCAGCAGTAGCAGTAGCAAGAGAGCGTGTCGGTGATAGTAACAGCAGTAGTGATCGTTGAGGATGAGGAGGAGGAGGAGGAGGAGGAGGAGGAAGAGTGTAGTAGTAGTAGCAGCAGTAGTAATAGTAATAGTAATAGTAGTAGTAGTAGTAGTAGATCAGTGTGGTAGTCGTAGGAAGCAAGCAAGCAGCAGTAACAGCAGAGGTAGCAGAGGTAGACAGGCAGGCTGGCAGGAAGGTCGGGTTTGTTGGCTGGTAAAAGTAGAGAGGCAGCAGCAGAGGTAGAGAAGCCCGTGGAGTGGAGTTTGTAGTGGCATGGTGCGCGAGTTTACGCGCTGGATTTTCGCCCCAAGCCAGTCAGCCAGTCAGCCAGTCAGCCAGCCAGCCATGCCATGCCAGCCAGCCAGCCAGCCAGCCAGCTATCCACCCAACCATCCAGTCAACCAGCCACCCGGAGGAAGCGAGCGAGTGAACGAGCAAGAGAGAGAAACCGTGGGGTCAGGCGTGATATCTGAATCCTCCCCGCTTCCTACTACTACTACCTCTTTCATTCTCTACCTTTCTCGCTTTCACTAGCAATTTTGCTCTCTTTCTATCTGTCTATCTATCCCTCTCGCTCCTTTCCCCTTTCAACGCCTTGCGGATCTCCTTTGCGTGTCTCGTGCGTCCTACTCTTTCTCTCTCTCTTTCACTCTCATTCTACGTCTACCGTTTGCACCCTTATTACCATCCTTATCTCTCTCTTTCTCTACCCTCCGACCTTCTCGTTTCCTCTTCTACACCCCCCACCCCTCTCTTTCTCTTTCGCTTTCTCTTTCTCTCTCTCGTTCACTCTCGAAGGCAAACGTTTCACGCTGTCTCCCTTTCTCTCTCGATACGAGCTTCGTGCCACGAGTACTCGCCAGACGACCTTAGGATTGTGCTCCAGTGCCCCATTCAATCTCTCCACCGAAGTTCACGACCTGCTTTGCTAAATGCCGTCGTGTCGAGGACGCCGAAAGAGAGACAGAGAGAGAGACAGACAGAGAGAAAGAGAGAGGAGAGAGAGTGAGAGGGTTGCTTGGATAGGAAGGCGACCTTCGGCCTTCTCAATGTCCTTTGAACTCGATATTCCCCTGTTCTCTAAGTGCCCCGCGGCCAGTCGTGATTTTAGTTACTCTTTGACAAGGGCTGTATTTATAACGTTACTCTTTTAAAATAATAATACTAAGATTCTCCACAATAAACGTTGATGATTGCTATAAATTTGCTACGATAAATCTTTGCATGAATGCACGTAATAATTCATATTTCACTTTCTCATATATCGTCAAAGGATTTAATTAATTATTTAATATTATTTAACGAAATGAAAATTACGTTTGTGAAGAATTATTTATAATAAATAATACAAATGTATAAAAAAGATAAATACTTAACCTAACTGGGGGAGGAAAAAATATTTTGTAAAGTAAAAAAGGAGTCTCGAAAAAAAGAAAAGAAAAAGATATTAATTGATAATCAAAATCCTATTCCCCAATTATGAATTTATTACTTAACTCCCGTTTTTATCTTTGGAATATAATTTGCACGTAATAATATTATCTTATTATAGAATAAAAAAATCTAAAAATGATCTATGTATATTTCAAACATTCAAAGAGCCAATTTGAGTGACAGAGGAAAAAAAAGAAAAGAAACCTCGTAAATGCGGAAAAGGGCAATGACACGTGGAATAAAAAGAAAAATGACATAAATAAAAACGCGTTCCCAAATGTGGGAATTACCAAGAGGAAGAAGAAAATCATTAATGCCCAAAAGAGAGGAGGAAGCGTTAAACCGAAACACAAGACGTTCACTTCCCTCCCTGTAACAGCGCGTGCCTTACGTGGGGTTGTAGTCGTGGCGGCAGGTTCAACGTCCTTCGTGAATCGTTGGAAGGGGTGAAAACGAGAGAAATGTAGGTATATATATATATATATATATATATACATATAAATAGTATATGATGAATAAAGGAGAAACGTGGGTAAGCAAAAACGTTAAGCAAACTAGATATTTATGCGCGATATCAATCATCGTATTTTTTCTCCATAAAATCTAATAGTTTTTTTTTTTTTCAATTATTTTACGAACAATAAAATTAAATATTTCTCTTTCAGGTTGATCGAGATATTATTAAAAAAAAAAAAAAAGAAAATAAAAAGAAAAACATGAAAACATTATTTTACGTTTTTACGACATTTTTTATAGTTTCTCATATACCTTTAATATATATATATATATATATATATACTTGTATATTACATATTATATATACATATATATATTGATATATAATATATACATTTATATTACATGATTCAATTTCTTAGCATCCACACATGCAACCATAATCCTATAGAAATCTTCGAAGGTAAGTAGTTGAATGAATATATATATACACTCATATATATATATATATATATATATATATATATATAATATGTGTAGCAAAAGCAGTGCACATACGTCGAGACTTCCGAGTCTCGTTGAGCGCGCGCATATCCCACGGGAATCAATATCCGCGAGTTCCGCCGACTCCCAGGCCTCCCTCTTCCTCCATCTCCTCCTCCTCCACCTTTCTCCTCTTTCTCGGGCACTCTCTCCTCCTCCTCCTCCTCCTTCTTCTACCAACCCCTTTTCGTTCTCCCCCTCTTCTTGTCGTCTCTCTCTCTTTCTGTCGCAAAACGACCCGCCGACTCCGTGGCCGCTGTTGCAACCGCGCTACCCCCTTCTGCCAAGGCAGGCGCAAGGCGGCGTGCGCCATCCACCACCCTTATAAACGTGATTTACAGAAGGAAGAGAGAGAGAGAGAGAATAAGGAAAAAAAAGGAATACAGTCATCTACCTTTTTTAGTTTCTTTGCTACAACTATTTCCAAAAAAGAAAGTAACCTCAAACACATTAATCTATCTTCCTATTTGAAACAGGGTAGTATATATAAAATGAATGATATTTTATTTCTATTAAATATATTTCGTTTAAAAATGAAATCAAATCAATACTATATAGAAATATTTTATTTAAAAAATAATATCATTAAAATATTATTGATATTTTAAATATCATAAAAATAAATCATCATAATTAAAACGGAAAAATGAAATTGTGTTCTGCTGATATTTATTTACGTTAAATAACAAAATAAAATAGCAAGAGATATTTTTTTCCGAACGACCAACCGACCGAAAGATGGAGGATGGTATAAAAAAATTCGAGAGGACGTGTGCGTGAATCTGTGAAAAAGTAGGATGAGTGTTAGAGATGGTGGGGTAAAATAGTGAACAGAAAGAGAAAGAGAGAAAAAGAGAGAGAGAGAGAGAATGAGGACTGGGAGAGGAGTAGCCTTGTCTCCCAACGCACCTGTCTCCTCCTCTCTTTCGTCCCTCCCTACACAAACCCCTCATTTCTATCCTTCCCCTTCCCTTTTTTCCTTGTCCACCCTCTCCCTTTACACTCCACTCCTCCGCAGCTTTTCTTTTCCATCCCCACTCCTAACGATGAAAAGAGAGTAACTCGAGTTGCAAGCTCCACTGAAAAAGCTCTCTCCCTCTAACTCACTCTCTTTTTCTATCTTTCTATCTTTGTACTTTGTCCTTTACTATCGACTCTAACTCATACTCCTTCTTCTTCTTCTTCTTCTTCTTATTCTTCTCTCCCTCCTCCTCTACCTTCTCCTCCACCTTCTCTTTCTCCTCCTCCTTCTCCTCCTCCTTCTCCACCTCATTCTCCTTCTCTTTCTTTGGTAAGCTTTCGCGGCTATCGATCGTTCCTTATGACATGGGTTCATCGCCAAAGAAGAGACGTTATCGTGTTTACTTGGAACAACATTGCGAGATATCGAATCGACCAATAGATGAAAAGAATCTTGTGAGCTTTTTAGAATCACAAGAACGTTACTTACTTATATATAGATATACTGTATATAAAGTAAGGATTCCTGTTTGGGACCTAATCGTTTCGAACCAACAATTCTTATCAAACTTTCGTTCAAATCAAACCCCCCTTTTTTTTTCTTTTATTGATCATCTCAATATAATCATTGCTTTTATATAATTCATCAAGAATTTTTGTTTAAATATAGATCACAACGCGATATTACTATCGATCATATGTCAGAAATAATCAAATATTTCATCAAATTGATTCTATTCTAACAAATGGTTTTTCAAATTGAATTTATTTGTTTTTTTTTTCTTCTTGTTTCATTAACGTTAATATAATTATATTTTACAGGAAAGAACATTCCATCCAATCCCCTTTCTAAAAATATCCAATCGAGCGTGTAATATTAGAAATAATATAACATTATTAAGAATTTTTAATTAAATCTTTAATATTAGTCTATTTAATGCAATAATATCATTGTGATAGAAAATTTTATAAATGGATCAAAAGCATATATACACCGTTTGATGTTTTAAATCGAGCGTGTAATGTGAAAAATAATGAAAAATTTTATCAACGTTGTATATCTTTTTTTCATCTCTCTCTCTCTTTCTCTCTTTCTTTCTCTCTTTAGTCTCTCGAGATCATGAAAATCAGATTCGAGTTCTGGGAATATATTTCCGCGATACGATAATCAAAATGAAAAGGGTGGCTCGCGCGAGCGCACGCGCACATCGTATTGACGCGATTTGTACGGCTGGATAACATATATATATATAGATACATAAATACATACTTACATATATATATATATATATATACATATATAACATATATTCCGGGCATGAAAAGCCTCGGGAAGAATTACGAGCCATTTCAATCGCGTTTTCAATTACATTCGTCGTCCCTAAAGGTCGCCCTTTGATCCGCGAGAATACAGAACGGACCAGGAGAGCGATGGGTTATGGAGCTGGAATAAAAATACGCCGTAGGGAAAGTTTTTGAAAGGGCAAGAGGGAAGTGTAGAGTCACACGCGCGTTTCGAGTCAACGATATATATATATATATATATAATATACGATACATATACAACGATATATATATTCATATTTCAATTACATTTTAAAAAGCAAGTCTCATCTTCGAACGGACCTTCCTTCCTTCATTCCTTCCTTCCTTTCTTTCTTTTTCCTTCTTTTATTTCAAATTGTACGAAACAACAAGAAAAATTCTAGAAATTGCATAATACATTTTGTTATTATTTTTCTTACTATATTGCTAATAATAATAATGTATGTTATATATAGAAGTACCAATAGAAACACGAAGACTTTATAAAAATAAATTACCTAGCAAGTGAATTTTTGAATCATCGTTAAATGTTAGGAGTATTAACAGTTCGATTGTGGTGTCATTTAATTGGCTAGTGTCATCGTTAAGGTTTGTTCACGTACCAACATAACATATATTATCATAAACACTTTTAATTCATACCTTTTTCACTACTATATGTAAAACAAACTTCATGTATAGAAAAGAAGACATATTGAGGGTTGAAACGATTTAAAGTAAAGAAGAAAAAAAAACCAAAAAGAAAGAGCAAGAAAAAGAAAATATATATAGTCAAAGGAGAAAACAGCCTGTTGAAGCTTAAGAAGATGATTTAAAAGCGTGGAAGCATCTCGCCTTAGGTTTGGGTTCGTTTCGTAAAGGAGTAGAAGCAAGAAAGCAAAGTGAAAGAGAAAGAGAATAAAATGGAAAGAGAGAGAGAGAGAGAGAGAGAGAGAGAGAGAGAGAGAAAGGAAGATCAGGCGTCGAAGGGTCCTTAATGGTTGTGTTACGGATCAGGATGGTCCACCTTAGAAGGTTTACAACCCTTAGGAAAGCCACGGCACGGCGGTAGGAATCAGGGTCGGGCGTGGTGAGCAGCAGCAGCAAGTGGTAAAGGGAGAATGAGCGAGGGATGAAGCGGTTAAGAGGGTTGAGGAGGGATTGCTTGGCGCGTGCCACTCTGTTATCGATTCCCTCCCTACTTTCTCTCACTCTCTTTCTCTTTCTTTCTCTCAGAACTGTTTTGCTACTCTTCCTCTCTAACATTTCCTTCCTTCCTTCCTTCCTTCCTACCTTCCTTTTTCCTTCTTCCGTTTCACACTCTTTATTTCACTTTCTCTTTTGCGTATTAAGTACACTCGAATACTACTCGATAACGCAATACCTAAACGTCAATTAAGATTTCTCAAAAAAAAAAAAAAAAGGTAGAAACAAAGGTGTGAACGAAAAATAGCAATTTGTTTGTTTGTTATTAAATTATATAAAACGTCATTTGAAATTGAATGAGGTGAATATTTCCAAACGATTGATTCGATTGATTGATGTTCGATGAATAAGAATAAATAGAATAAAGAACCTATAAATAAGAAAGGGGTGGTAGGTAATGATAAAGAAATTAATGGGAGTCGAACAATCGAGATTCCAGAGATGATGTTCTAAAAGGGGGTAGTTTTCTCTCTCTCTCTCTCTCTCTCATTTCTCTCATCGTTGTCGTCATCATCGTCGTCGTTGTGTTGTTGCACGTACTACTACTACTACTATTACTACTACTACTACTACTACTACTACTACGTCGTGGAAGGGAGGCCATTGGGAAGGGGTGAGTGGGTTGGTTGGTTGGTTGGTTGGTTGGTTGCTTGCTGCTCGACGTGGTCGCGTGCTGGTCGCGTGCCGTGGGCGGTGCCACCCCCCACTCTCGAACATTATACTACTAGCTAGGTGTATACTCTCTCTCTCTCCCCCCACCCTGACGCGACTCGACGCGTTCTCTTCTCGGTTATTGATTCCCCCGAGGTGGGTTTAGCCACCCCCAACAAACGCCGTGCCGCTGTGAGAAAGAGGACAAGGTGGCGGACTCTCCAAGCGTGAGGAGAAACAAGAGGAGACGAAACACCACCATCATCCCCACACCGCGATGATTACTTCCTTCGCCACCTGCGCCATCACCACCACTACCACCACCAACACTACCACCCCCCTCCCCCTCCTCCTCCTCCTCCCGCCCCCCTTCGATATCTTTCCTCACTTTCTAACCCTTCATCCTCTCTCTCTCTCTCTCTCTCTTTTTTTTTCTTAGTTGTTTTTTTTTCCTTTGCTATCTCTTTCCTTCTTTC